>NW_026873067.1:0-14248 GCF_032173495.1 Musca vetustissima | reverse complement strand
CCCCATATAACATTTACTTCAAATTTGATATTTTGAATTCAGATTTAGTGCCGAATCTTCCTAACAAAAATATTCAAATTCTGTCCATCTTTATGTATAGACCTCATATAACTCTACATTTGGATACGAAAGTATTTTTAGGATTTTTGTGACACATTTTTTAACCGAATTGGCTGTATTTTAATATTTTGGGTTCCGATTGGCTTGGAAAATTGTAGTTTTATCTTTCTTTACCCCCAATTTTATATTTTTATACCCTATCACCACACTGTGGTACATGATATGATGTCTTGGTGCATATGCATAATGGAATCACTTTCTGAGTCGATTTATGCATGTCCGTCCGTCTGTCTGTCCGTGTTAAATTGAAAACAAGGTACAGTCCGCATTTATGATCCGAATTGGATGAAATTTGGCACAGCTCATTTATTTGGCATTGGGATTTAGATATAGCTTCCATATATATTTTTGCCCGATTTTATGTAAATGGTGCACCGAAGTCCCTATACATCGTTCGATTCGCACGATATTTGGCATAGCGTACTGAATTGAGTGTAGAATGATGTGCGCTAAGTTTCGTGAAAATTGATTCAGATTTACATATAGGTACCATTTATATTTTCTTCCGATTTTATGTAAATGGTGCAAAAAAGTCATTCGATTTGCACGAAATTTGGCATAGCGTACTGAACTAAGTCCAGAATGATGTGTGTTCAGTTTCGTGAAAATTGGTTCAGATTTAGATATAGCTCCCATATATATGTTCGTCCGATATTTAAATTCGTACAATTTCCCTCGAATGAAAATTGATATGCAATTCTTAGGATACATATATAGAATATACCCAAAGTGGTGAATGATATCATATAGTCGACCCCGTCCGACTTTACCACTTTCCAAATTCACTCGTATTGTATAGTTCCAATGTCGCCCAGCCGAAATTAAAAAAACACATTTTACTTGTTTTCAATTTCATTTTATTATTCCTTGTTTCCATTGGGTTACCCACTTTGATATATCCTCTATAAAAATATCCCACAAATGTTTAATTTTTTTTTCGGATTTTTTAGACCATTTTCCAAAATGATACGTATAGTATAGTTCCAAGTCGGCCAGCCAAATAAATGTTATTATTTTTATTCTGAAATCTCTTGTCTACATTTCTGTTAACAAATTATTTCTATATATTAGAATAATGGACCAGTAAATCATTATGAGGAACCTTGATTTAATTTCCCCATCAATAATTTTCTTATCAATTACTTATTTCTAATTTCCTTTTCTTATTTACAGCTCTCACCACACCTGGCCTCTTGATGATTGCTCAGGTGTTTTTGGGTACTGAGGCCGCATGGTCGGTGACAATCTTTACATTGGCTCTATTCGCGCATGGTGCTGTAACGCCTGGTTATTTGGGTAATGGTTTGGATATTGCACCCAATTTCAGTGGTACCATTTTTGGTTTGGCCAATACATTGTCCTCATTCGGTGGTTTTCTTTCCACATGGATGGTTGGTGCCTTGACCTATGAAGATGTAAGTTCGATTTTTTCTAAAATAGAAAAATAAATAAAATATTAAAATTAATTTTTATTTTTTTGTCTTACAGAAATCCTATCATCAATGGCAAATTGTATTTTGGATATTGGGCATTACCTATATTTCCGGTGCTGTTGTCTATCTCATTATGGGCACAGGTGATTTGCAACCCTGGAATAATCCACCAGAACGTAAAAAGGTCTCTGATGTTCATAATGAGGAGGGAGTACCTTTAAAAAATTAAAACCCGAAAAATTAGTACCATGAATATACAAATTAGCTGATAAGTTTTCATATTTCCGTTTTTTCATTATTTTCATAATGTGTCTATGTCATATTTTTTTCTTCGTTTCTTATTTTATTTATGTACATTATACAAACAAACAAATTAATTATAGTTTAGCAAAGAATTTAGAATGTTGAGTGTTAAGAAGTGTGGTGAATATTATTTTATACAAGCAAGCAAGGTGCTCTATTCTAATTTGAGAAACATACAAACAAACAAATATGTGTATACTATAGTTAATTAATTGTATGTACGTATGTATTTATTAGCCACAATTATTTTGCTATATTATGCTAGGCCCTGTGTTTGGAATTAAATTTTGGAAAGAATCAAAAACAGTACTTGTGGGAATTTTCAAGGTGTAGATTTTAAAAATATTTATTTTTAAAAAAATTTTAATGCGTATAATTAAAAACTATAAATTTCAAAAAAATCCTCAAATGGAAGATTTTTTTAAATCACGTTTTAAAGAAATCTAAAATTTTTGCTTAAAAATTCCCATTTAGTTCCAACACAGTGTTATAATTATATTTTATATATAAATTAATTCATTTTCATAGTTCATAATGATATCTCTGTCTTTCGAGTATCGATGTTTTTCCAAACAAAACAAAAAACCCACCTTAGAAAATATGCAACTGTTTATAAGATTCCCAAAACTTGCCCATTTTTTTTTTGTTCTGATAGATTTAATTAAAAGAAAAACAATTTACAAATTTATAGAAAGACATTATTTTTTAGTTAGATTTATTAGTATATGAAAATAGAAAGGTTTTTTTCTTCAATACACAAATAATTTTTTTTTAATAGTCAACAAATTACTTAAGAATTTTTATAGGAAATAGCACATATTTTTATTTTTTACAAACTTGAACATGCAAAGTGAGTTATATATTTTCCTTAAATATTGTGTAAAACAACATATAGAAAATCAATTTCTAGAAATCAAATTTTCAATATTTATTTTAATATTGAAATAAAAAAATGTTCACATACTTTCTTCATAATCTCCAAGGTTTATTCATAAGGTTAACATACAGTCTATAATTCATGCCTTAGTCTTCTCTTGCTATGTCAACATTTTAAACGCGAAATACCAATCAGAACAGGATAAAAACTAAAAATATCTTTCAGGAAAACTAAATGATAATTACTATAATTACGTTTTTTCACATATATTTCGATTCGAATAAAAATATTTTTTATTTATTTATTCTTCAAACAATAAATTTGACAGTCAATTAGACTTCGAATTCGCCTCTCTGTTAACCTTATGAGTAAACCTTGATAACCTCTTTAAATATTGTGAAGAAAAGCGAAATAGAAAGTCAATTTCTAGGAATCAATATTTTCAATATTTATTTAAATATTGAAATAAAGAAAATATTCCCATACTTTCCTCATAACCTCACTTTTCCTTGTATGTTCAAGTGCCCACATTTCCCCAAATCTCTCTCCGCAGCCCACACAACCCAACCAAAGGGATATTACATTTATTATAATAATTTTTTTGTTTTACAGTATTGAAACATATTTATATTTGTTTTAAAAGCTGTGTATGTTTTTTTGTTTTTAATTTTTTCTACAATATAATAATGTCTCTAATATAAAGTCGTACAGTTTTTTATATAAGATTTTTATAATTTAAAAAAATATTTTTTTTGTATGTATACGTTTCATTTTTTTTTACTTAAAAAAATTATCACCAACAATTAGTCTTTGTAAGATATGTGAAATAGTTTAAATAAATAGCTCTGTTGTAATGCTTAATTAATTATAATAAAAAAATATATTTTAAAATAAAAAAAAAAATAATTCAAATGGGGATAGTTCCGTCCGAGGATATTATAAAATTAATTTTCAGCAATATGACGACCATTTTTGTGTGGAAGCTACCCGAAGGTGTGAACCGATATGCCCCATTATCGATTTTGGTTTAGAGTTGGTAAAAATACGACGCTATGCAAAGTTTGGATGAAATCGGTTACTCCCGTCGAGAGTTATCCTGCGCATCAGCCAGGTAGACGGACATTTGTAAATCGACATCAAATTGTCTGAAAGGGATTTGGTCCCAAGGAAATATCTAAAATCAATATTTTGATGTGGCACAGTTTTGCCGTAGCAACCCTCATTATCTTCTATAGGAACCTGAAAAGCTATTCTTTTAAAAAATTTCCCCACTATCGGTACTCAAAAACATATTCTTTCACACTCTATTACTACTTAAAAAAAATATTCTTTAACAAATTTACCCTCTGTGAGCAGTTGAAAAAATATTCTTTAAATAATCCTTTCTCTATTGAAACTTGGATAAATATTTCTAAAAAATATCCATCCTATAACGGTACATAAACAATTCCCTTTAATAATCCACTAGGTATCGGTACTCAAAAACATATTCTTTCACACTCTATTAGTACTTCAAAAAAATATTCTTTGAGAAATTTAGACTCTGTGAGCAGTTGGAAAAATATTCTTTAAATAATCCTTGCTCTATTGAAACTTGCATAAATATTTCTAAAAAAATATCCATCCTAACGGTACATAAAAATTTCCCTTTAATAATTCACCCGTGGTATTTTTAGTAACAATTTGAAATTTTTCAATTAAACATATATTTTTCTCGTAATTTATTGACACACATAAAAACTACATCACTTGCCCTATCCAACAGTGAAAGTTTCACTCAAATATCTTCATTCCTCGCTGGTTTGTGGTCATTTGAAATTGACCACAATCAAAATGAGGTTGCTACACGATTCTGTTTGCCTGGTACGGCAAATGGAAAAACAGAAGAAATTGCAATTCCACAAAAACAGAAATTTGCTGGATGCGTTGTCTGTAACGCCTAAAAGTATGCTCAACATTTCGCTAACATGGACACACAAAGCAAACAATCTGGCAACAAATCCAAAATTTTTCTGTTTTGTGCCATTGCAAATTCTTCAGTTTTTCCATTTGCCATACCAGGCAAACAGAATCGTGTAGCAGCTATATTTTTATACATGGTCAATTTCAAATGGCCATAACTCGGCGAGGAATTGAGGTATTTGAATGGAACTTTCACTATTGGGTAGGGAGAGAAATGTAGTTTTTATGTGTATCAATAAATTACGAGAAAATGGTATGTTATGTAGGCTTTTTTAAATTGTTTCCTTAAATTACCAAGGATGCATTTCTTAAAGGGGAATTTTTGTTTACCGATAGGGTGGAGATTTTTTTAAGAATATTTATCCAAGTTTCAATAGAGTACAAATTTATTAACGAATATTTTTTCATTTGCAAATAGAGCGTACATTTTTTAAAGAATATTTTTTCAAGTACCAATAGAGGTTGAAATAATATGTTTTTAAGTACCCATAGTGGGGATAATTTTTAAAGAATACTTTTTGTTAAAGAATGTTTTTTTTTTGGAAGTACCAATTGAGCGTGAAAGAAAAGAATATGCTCTTGAGTAAAGGGAACATTTTTAAAGAATACATTTTTCAAGTTGATATAGAACATCGATTATTTTTTTAAGTACTAATCGAGCGGCGATTATTTACAAAATTTATTTTTTATTTTTCTAAATTTGTTTTCAAGTGCCTGTAGAGCTTAGAATTCGAAGGAATACCTTGTCAATGCCTACTAAAAGGCATGGATTTAGAAAAGGCCTACAAGTAAAAAAGTATCAGTCAGTGTTGCTATAGATATAAACCTTCATTTTATGGTTTGTGGAGGCAGAAATTATCTGCTTTATATAATATATATAAAATAGAAGAGATTGCCCTATAGACCCCATTCAAATTGACTTCAAATTGTCTGAAACGGATTTGGTACAAAGAAACATGGGGTCTATAGGGTCTATAACCAAGATGTCGATAAGGCACAGTTTTGCGGTAGCAAAGTGTATATACCCTCATTAGCCATATGGCTGAAGGGTATTAAAATTTATGCCTATAATAAAAAATCACGATCCAGTAGTACTTGAAAAAATATTCTTTAAAACTTTGCTATCAAATTCAGTTAGTCAGGGATTTTTCTTTAAACTAAGAAAAAACTTCCAATATTTTTCTTGTGTTTTATTGATACACACATAAAAACCACAATATTTCGCCAATCCAATAGTGACATGAAAATTTTCCTTAAAAATCCACCCGTTGTATTTTTAGTAAAAATTTAAAAAGTGCCAACACAACATATTTTTTCTCTTAATTTATTGATACACATAAAAACAACATTGCTCTTCCTATCCAACAGTGAAAGTTCCATTCAAATATCTTCATTCCTCGCTGAGTTATGGCCATTTGAAATTGAACATGTGTCAAAATATAGATGCTACATGATTCTGTTTGCCTGGTATGGCAAATGGGAAAACTGAAGAAATTGCATGTCCAAAAAACCAAAATTTTTTTGTTTTTGTGGTTTTGCAAATTCTTCAGTTTTTTCATTTGCCATACCAGGCAAACAGAATCGTCTAGCAGCTATATTTTGATGCAGGGACAATTTCAAATGGCCGTAACTCGGCGAGGAATTGAGGTATTTGAATGGAACTTTCACTATTGGATAGGGAGAGAAATGTAGTTTTTATGTGTTTCAATAAATTAAGATAAAAACTTTGTTAAGGTGGAACTTTTTAAATTCTTAAAAAAATACCACGAGTGAATTTCTTAAGGGGAAATTTTTGTTTACCGATAGGATGGAGATTTTTTAGGAATATTTATCAAAGTTTTAAGAGTGCGGGGATTTATTAACGACTATTTATTCAATTTTTTCAAGTACCAATAGAGTGTGAAAGAATATGTTTTTGAGTACCCATAATGAGATTAATTTTTAAAGAATATTTTTTTGAAGTACCAAAAAAGTATCAGTCATGGTTTCCGGAGGTCTACGGAATTAAGCAGAAATTATCTGCTTTGTATATAAAATAGAATAGGCTGCCCTATAGACCCCATTCAAATTGACTTCAAATTGTCTGAAACGGATTGGGTACAAATAAACATGGGGTCTATAACAAAGATTTCTATGAGGTACATTTTTGCAGTAGCAAAGTGTATATACCCTCATTAGCCATATGGCTGAAGGGTATTAAAATTCATGCCTATAATGAAAAAAATCACGATTAATTAATTAATTTATCATCATCCAAATATTTCCATCCAATAATGACGTAGATTATTGGGTGACGAAAATGTTCGTTGAATTTTTAGTAAAAATTTAAAAAGTGCCAACACAACATATTTGTTCTCTTAATTTATTGATACACATAAAAACTACATCCCTTCCCCTATCCAATAGTGAAAGTTTCATTCAAATATCTCCATTCATCGCTGAGTTATGGCCATTTGAAATTGAACATGAGTCAAAATATAGCAGTTGAAATAACATTCTTTAAATAAACCTTGCTTTATTGAAGCTTGGATATTCCTAAAAAATCTCCACCATGTCATACATAAAAATTTCCCTTAAGAAATCCACCTGTGGTATTTTTAGAAAAAACAAAAAATAAAAAAAAATCTACTTAACATACCTGTTTCAAATTATTGATACACATACAAACTACATCCCTTCCCCTATTCCATAGTGAAATTTTCATCCAAATATCTTCATTCCTCGCTGATTTATGGCCATTTGAAATTGAACATGTGTCAAAATATAGCTGCTACATGATTCTGTTTGCCTGGTATGGCAAATGGGAAAACTGAAGAAATTGCATGTCCAAAAATCAACATTTTTCTGTTTTTGTGGTTTTGCAAATTCTCCAGTTTTCCCATTTGACATACCAGGCAAACAGAATCATGTAGCAGCTATATTTTGATACATGGTAAATTTCAAATGCCCATAACTCGGCGAGGAATTGAGGCATTTGAATGAAACTTTTACTATAGGATTGAGGAAGGGATGTAGTTTTTATGTGTATCAATAATTTAGGAGAAACAGGTATGTTAAATAGAATTTTTTTTCTAAAAATACCACAGGTAGATTTCTTAATAGAAGACCTCTAAGGGGTCTTCTACATATAGAAATCCTCTAAGGGGTCTTCTACATATAGAAATCCTCTAAGGGACTTTCTACAGATAGAAGACGTCTAAGAAGACCCCTTATTGCTATTTCTAACGGTTCCTCTAAACTTTGAAAGCCTTTAAAGGATCTTCTAGTTATAGAACATCTTTGAAGATAATTCTATAACTAGAAGATCATTTAAAGTTTTTCAATGTTTAAAGGAACTTAGAATGACAAATCTGTTTGAGAAAGCTAACTAAAGGCCACACCAAAATGTGGATCTGTCGCCTTTAATATATATATTTTTTTTCTATTTTCAAACTATTTTATTTTAAGTTAAAAAATAGAATAGAAGTTATTTAAGTGCGACATATCCACTTTTTGGTGTGGCCTTTAGTTATCTTTCTCAAATGGATTTATCATTCCAAGTTAGATGATCCTAGATTTTTGAGAGGGCTCTAAACTACGTTCATCTATATAGATAGAAGATCGAATCACAAAACGTCCCTATCCCATTTGGATCCAAAAATGATCATCAACCTATTAAGAAAATGTGACCAAAATTTTCGACGTGGAGACCATGGCAAAATATAAATCTGACTGGCTCTATGTTAATCTGATGTCAATCACTCTATGTTAATAATTCCCCCATTAAAACACAATTTTGTTTATTTATTTTTAATGCAGTTTTTATTATTTTATTTAATATTTGTTATTACAAAAAAATATATATATATATTTACAAAAATCACAATAAAAATAATATTTAAATTAAAAAAAGAATGTGTTTTTATTTACGAGCAAAAATGGTAGTGGGGGTAGAGAAAGTAAGAATTTTGTTATCGAATAAGTCCACCACAGTTAATGTTCATGACGCCATCATACTCGGAAAACTAAACTGTGTAGGTTTTGTTCAAAATTCACAAAAATATCAGGCGACCAGAATCCCATAGCAGGTGTTTTTGCCAAAAATGTTAAAATTAAAATAAGCGCCTGAAAGTATGCTGTGAATTCTAACAACATTTTGGTGTTGCCAGATTCAAAAAAATTCTGCAATTTTTTTTTCGTCTGGCAACACCTTACTCGTTAATTTAAAAACCAAATAATTTTTTAGCTACTTGCTATTTCGTTCTGGGCGCCTGGTATTTTTCTGAAATTTTAAGAAAAACACCGTTTTTCCTTTGACGACTTGACTGTGACGTCACTGAGTGAATTTTTTAAAGATTATTTTTGGCAAGGATCAAAAGGACGATAGGCGTGGATTTTTTAAAGAATTTTTTTTTGGCAAGGACCAAAAGGACGATAGGCGTGCATTTTTTAAGAATTTTTTGGCAAGGACCAAAAGTACTATAGGCGTGGATTTTTAAAAATTTTTTTTTTGCATGGACCAAAAGGACGATATTCGTGGATTTTTTAAAGAATTTTTTTGGCAAGGACAAAAGGACGATAAGTGTGGATTTTTTAAAGAATTTTTTTTGGCAAGGACCAAAAGGACGATATGCGTGGCTTTTTAAAGATTTTTTTTGGCAAGGACCAAAAGGACGATAGGCGTGGATTTTTAAAGATTTTTTTTGGCAAGGACCAAAAGGACGATAGGCGTGGATTTTTTAAAGAATTTTTTTTTGGCAAGGACCAAAAGGACGATAGGCGTGGATTTTTTAAAGAATTTTTTTTGGCAAGGACCAAAAGGATTTTTTAAAGAATTTTTTTTGGCAAGGACCAAAAGGAGGATAGGCGTGGATTTTTTAAAGAATTTTTTTTGGCAAGGACCAAAAGGACGAAAGGCGTGGATTTTTTAAAGAATTTTTTTTTGGCAAGGACCAAAGGGACGATAGGCTTGGATTTTTGAAAGAATTTTTTTTGGCAAGGACCAAAGGACGATAGGCGTGGATTTTTTAAAGATTTTTTTTGGCAAGGACCAAAAGGACGATAGGCGTGGATTTTTTAAAGAATTTTTTTGGCAAGGGCCAAAAGGACGATAGGCGTGGATTTTTTAAAGAATTTTTTTTTGGCAAGGACCAAAAGGACGATAGGCGTGGATTTTTTTGGCAAGGACCAAAAGGACGATAGGCGTGGATTTTTTAAAGAATTTTTTTTGGCAAGGACCAAAAGGACGATAGGCGTGGATTTTTTAAAGAATTTTTTTTGGCAAGGACCAAAAGGACGATAGGCGTGGATTTTTTAAAGAATTTTTTTTGGCAAGGACCAAAAGGACGATAGGCGTGGATTTTTTAAAGAATTTTTTTTGGCAAGGACCAAAAGGACGATAGGCGTGGATTTTTTAAAGAATTTGTTTTGGCAAGGACCAAAAGGACGATAGGCGTGGATTTTTTAAAGAATTTTTTTTTGGCAAGGACCAAAAGGACGATAGGCGTGGATTTTTTAAAGAATTTTTTTTGGCAATGACCAAAAGGACGATAGGCGTGGATTTTTTAAAGAATTTTTTTTGGCAAGGACCAAAAGGACGATAGGCGTGGATTTTTTAAAGAATTTTTTTTGGCAAGGACCAAAAGGACGATAGGCGTGGATTTTTTAAAGAATTTTTTTTGGCAAGGACCAAAAGGACGATAGGCGTGGATTTTTTAAAGAATTTTTTTGGCAAGGACCAAAAGGACGATAGGCGTGGATTTTTTAAAGAATTTTTTTTGGCAAGGACCAAAAGGACGATAGGCGTGGATTTTTTAAAGAATTTTTTTTGGCAAGGACCAAAAGGACGATAGGCGTGGATTTTTTAAAGAATTTTTTTTGGCAAGGACCAAAAGGACGATAGGCGTGGATTTTTTAAAGAATTTTTTTTGGCAAGGACCAAAAGGACGATAGGCGTGGATTTTTTAAAGAATTTTTTTTGGCAAGGACCAAAAGGACGATAGGCGTGGATTTTTTAAAGAATTTTTTTTGGCAAGGACCAAAAGGACGATAGGCGTGGATTTTTTAAAGAATTTTTTTTGGCAAGGACCAAAAGGACGATAGGCGTGGATTTTTTAAAGAATTTTTTTTGGCAAGGACCAAAAGGACGATAGGCGTGGATTTTTTAAAGAATTTTTTTTGGCAAGGACCAAAAGGACGATAGGCGTGGATTTTTTAAAGAATTTTTTTTGGCAAGGACCAAAAGGACGATAGGCGTGGATTTTTTAAAGAATTTTTTTTGGCAAGGACCAAAAGGACGATAGGCGTGGATTTTTTAAAGATTTTTTTTGGCAAGGACCAAAAGGACGATAGGCGTGGATTTTTTAAAGAATTCTTTTTGGCAAGGACCAAAAGGACGATAGGCGTGGATTTTTTAAAGAATTTTTTTTGGCAAGGACCAAAAGGACGATAGGCGTGGATTTTTTAAGAATTTTTTTGGCAAGGACCAAAAGGACGATAGGCGTGGATTTTTTAAAGATTTTTTTGGGCAAGGACCAAAAGGACGATAGGCGCGGATTTTTTAAAGAATTTTTTTGGCAAGGACCAAAAGGACGATAGGCGTGGATTTTTTAAAGAATTTTTTTTTGGCAAGGACCAAAAGGACGATAGGCGTGGATTTTTTAAAGAATTTTTTTTTGGCAAGGACCAAAAGGACGATAGGCGTGGATTTTTTAAGGAATATTTTATGGCAAGGACCAAAAGGACGATAGGCGTGGATTTTTTAAAGAATTTTTTTTGGCAAGGACCAAAAGGACGATAGGCGTGGATTTTTTAAAGAATTTTTTTTGGCAAGGACCAAAAGGACGATAGGCGTGGATTTTTTAAAGAATTTTTTTTGGCAAGGACCAAAAGGACGATAGGCGTGGATTTTTTAAAGAATTTTTTTTGGCAAGGACCAAAAAGACGATAGGCGTGGATTTTTTAAAGAATTTTTTTTGGCAAGGACCAAAAGGACGATAGGCGTGGATTTTTTAAAGATTTTTTTTTGGCAAGGACCAAAAGGACGATAGGCGTGGATTTTTTAAAGATTTTTTTTTGACAAGGACCAAAAGGACGATAGGCGTGGATTTTTTAAAGAATTATTTTTGGCAAGGACCAAAAGGACGATAGGCGTGGATTTTTTAAAGAATTTTTTTTGGCAAGGACCAAAATGACGATGGGCGTGGATTTTTTAAAGAATTTTTTTGGCAAGGACCAAAAGGACGATAGGCGTGGATTTTTTAAAGAATTTTTTTGGCAAGGACCAAAATGACGATGGGCGTGGATTTTTTAAAGAATATTTTTTGGCAAGGACCAAAATGACGATGGGCGTGGATTTTTTAAAGAATATTTTTTGGCAAGGACCAAAAGGACGATAGGCGTGGATTTTTTAAAGAATATACATGAGGGTGAATTATATTTTTTATTTCTGCATATCTGTGGATGGGCGACACCTTGAGTCAAGCAGCTACATTTATAAGAGTTTTTAAATTCGCACTGAATCACCCGTTATTTGCGACTATGACTCACCCAGTGACATTCATGGTTCGAGACTTAACTAATTGTCATATATAGTTTGAATATTTTTCCAAAAGATCATCAACGCCTTGATTTTTTAAAGGAATATTTTTTCAAAGGCCCATCAAGGCGTGGATTTTGTAAAAAAATACTTTTCCAAAGGACTATCAAGGCGTGGATTTTTTAAAGGAATATTTCTCCAAAGGTCTACCAAGGCGTGGATTTTTTAAAGGAATATTTCTCCAAAGGTCTACCAAGGCGTGGATTTTTTAAAGGAATATTTCTCCAAAGGTCTACCAAGGCGTGGATTTTTTAAAGGAATATTTCTCCAAAGGTCTACCAAGGCGTGGATTTTTTAAAGGAATATTTCTCCAAAGGTCTACCAAGGCGTGGATTTTTTAAAGGAATATTTCTCCAAAGGTCTACCAAGGCGTGGATTTTTTAAAGGAATATTTCTCCAAAGGTCTACCAAGGCGTGGATTTTTTAAAGGAATATTTTTCCAAAGGTCTACCAAGGCGTGGATTTTTTAAAGGAATATTTCTCCAAAGGTCTACCAAGGCGTGGATTTTTTAAAGGAATATTTCTCCAAAGGTCTACCAAGGCGTGGATTTTTTAAAGGAATATTTCTCCAAAGGTCTACCAAGGCGTGGATTTTTTAAAGGAATATTTCTCCAAAGGTCTACCAAGGCGTGGATTTTTTAAAGGAATATTTCTCCAAAGGTCTACCAAGGCGTGGATTTACATTAGTTTTGCATTACATAAAAATATGTATGCAAAACTATCCGACACACGCCAGCCATCACACGTTCTTTTTTGCCAACCAAAAAATTATCATTCGGATGAGTTTTGGCGTCCATCATTCCATTTAGGGTTTTAAGCCCATAATTATTAAGATGAATGTGTTCCTAAGTCCACTTTTATAGTTTCATCATCAACATCAACGTCCTCATCATAAAGGACGACGACGACGACACTATGAAGATGGACGACAAAACTTTTATTTCGGGGGATGAAAATGATTGTTTGGCTGGCGGGAATATTGTCCTGCAGGATAACAGTTCATGTGTGATAGTTCGTCTTTGTTTTTGTTGTTTCCATGAAACTTTTTTGCAGACAAATACTGAAGGGGGGCGGGAAGAGAGTAAAGTAGTCGGACAGACACAAAGATATTTAGCATTAATGACAAATATGTAGATTTTTTGTGTATTTCGGTTTTGTGTAGTTGTAGTTGTGTGTTAGTTACCATAAAACTTTTGCAATTTATGTATATGAGAATGTGTGTGGGTCTGAGTGAGTCTTCGTGTCTATTTATTCTGCATATGTAGATGACTGGCTCGTGTGGTGGGTGGACGATAAAAGTGTAATGCTCGTTTCGCATGGGTTAATACATCACCCATGGCAATGTTGAATAAATTGCGAATGTTTCAGGCTTTTAGGACATCCTCCCACCCTTGTCACAAAAAAATAAAGTTTGTCTTAGTTTTTGTTCATGTTGGAAGAAGAATGTATTCAAATATATTCAAATATTTACGTACATACGCATGTCGAATGTTGTTGGTTTATGTCGTTGTGGTTGTTGTTATTCTAAGTAGGAATGTGTCAAAAAAGAATTGAGTTTTATGTTCTTATAATACACATTTGGTTATATTTTATTTGTTTTATATTAGCATGTTAAATAATACAAAGGAATTATTATGGCTGTGGGGGTAATTTGGAAAAATAAATGTCTTAAAATCCAGGCCTTATAAAAATATTCTTTAAAAATCCACGCCTTTTTGTAGGTCCTTAGAAATATAAATGTCTTAAAATCCAGGCCTTACAAAAATATTCTTTAAAAATCCACGCCTTGTTGTAGGTCCTTAGAAAAATATTCTTTAAAAATCCACGCTTTGTTGTAGGTCGTTAGAAAAATATTACTTTAAAAAATTCACGCCTTGTTGTAGGTCCTTAGAAAAATATTCTTTAAAAATCCACGCCTTGTTGTAGGTCCTTAGAAAAATATTCTTCAAAAATCCACGTCTTGTTGTAGGTCCTTAG
>NW_026873066.1:0-14104 GCF_032173495.1 Musca vetustissima | reverse complement strand
ATGTGTAACCTACTGGTTCCATTACGTATTGCTCTCCTTATAAATCATTGAATGATGATCTCTTTCCTGACCCAGCGTTGCAGAATGATTTACCAGCAATAATAAATAGATGGCGTCGTTTTAAAATCGGGTTCAGATCCGATCTTGAGAAAATGTTCCGTCAGATTAGAGTTGTGGAAAATCAGCAACATTTTCAACAAATATTATGGCGGAATAATGATTCTGAAATATGTGTCTACAAACTTCAAACTGTCACCTACGGTACTTTTTCTGCCCCATACCTCTCCATTCGAGTTTTGCATCAATTGGCCCAAGATGAAAATAAATCTTACCCAGAAGCGAGTAAAATGCTTATGACCGATACCTATGTCGACGATATTATTTCTGGAGCTGACTCAGAGTCCGAAGCGATATTTTTACAAAAACAACTAGTTCAACTACTTTCGTCTGGAGGATTTAATTTGCGAAAATGGACTTCGAACTCTCTCGAACTTTTGTCTCATATTCCAGAAGAATTTCGTGAAAAGGCTGATGTCTTCAGTCTAAATGAACCCAACGTCATCAAAGCTCTAGGATTGGGCTGGAATACTAATCAAGACTCATTTTCATTTGAAGTTTGCTTTCCAATTAAAGATAAAGTTACTAAGGCTGGTCTTTTATCCGATGCCGCGAAGTTGTATGACCTCTTGGATGGCTTCCACCTGTTACGATCCAGGCGAAAATTTACTTTCAAAAACTATGGCTCGAAGGCATCGACTGGAATGATGAAGTTTCTCCCACCATGAAAGCTAATTGGAATTCATACCTAAGAGAGTTGAAATCGATTGAAAATATTTCCATACCCCGTTGGATTGGCAGTTATAAACAATGTTTCGTCGAACTGCATGGTTTCAGTGACGCTTCTACGTCAGCCTACGCTGCTGCTGTTTACATAAAAGTTGTACAGAATAGTGGTGAAGGTGTAGTAAACTTATTACAATCAAAAACGAAAGTTCATAAACTACTAGATCTCAACGTCGCAAACATATTCTATTGGACTGATAGCATTACCGTTTTATGCTGGCTCAGAGGCGAGTCGTCCAAATGGAACGTTTTCGTAGGAAATCGAGTAAGCGAAGTCCAACGACATTCAAATATTTCTCAATGGAGATATGTTTCAACTCACGATAACCCTGCTGACTGTGCATCCCGTGGTATTTCGTCTGTTGAGTTAGTACAACATTCTCTCTGGTGGTCTGGTCCTCACTGGCTTTCTCAATCTCCATCGCTTTGGCCCAAACAGGCAGAAAATTCTTATGAAACCAATCTGGAAATGCGAAAATCCGCTCTGAATGTCAATTCTTCTACTGTGTCCAACTATCCGGACATTTTAACTAAATACTCAAATCTAACTCGCTTGACTCGGATTATGGCCTATATACTGCGATTTCCTCAATATAAATTTTCATCAAAGTTACAGTTTTCTGGATTTCTCAGAGCAGCGGAACTAAATAACGCAGTAAGAAAAAATGTAATTCTGTCTCAAGAGGTCGATTTTCCCGAGGAAATACAACAACTGCAGAAAGGAAGAAGCATTCACCCTAGTAGCAGAATTGCCCAGCTTTATTGGCGATGATGGCGTACTTCGAGTTGGAGGACGACTAAACAAGGCTAAGTTTCAATATGATTTTAAATACCCAATGCTTTTGTCCAAAAATAGTCCCATATCTATCTTAATCTTTACAGATGCTCATCACAAAACACTCCATGGCGATCTCATCCAGATGCAAGCTTACGTGTCTCGAAAATTCTGGATCCTCTCTGCCCGCAACTTGGCAAAACGAGTGCAACGCCAGTGTATCATCTGTTTCAAATACAAGGCCAAATCACTTCAACAAATTATGGGCAATCTTCCCTCTGTTCGGATTCAACCCACAAGACCCTTCAAACATAGTGGTGTGGATTACGCTGGCCCAATAACCATCAAACAATCAACTGCTCGGAACTCAGTCACAACCAAATGTTATATCTGCCTCTTTGTTTGTATGGTCACGAAAGCACTTCACCTCGAAGCTGTAACCAGTTTGTCTACCGACGCTTTCATAGCTGCTTTCCGGAGATTTACTTCACGTCGTGGAATGTGCTGAGATCTTTACTTCGATTGTGGTACAAATTTTGTTGGCTCAAACAAGGAGCTTAAAATTCTTCGTCGAAGAAATATTGACTCCTTGCCAGAAGACCTCGTTAACCTCCTTACTAATAATGGCACAAATTGGCATTTTATACCACCAGCATCACCAAATTTCGGAGGACTGTGGGAAACTGGTGTAAAATCCACGAAGCATCATTTAAAACGAATAATGGATCATCGGATTCTTACTTATGAAGAACTGTCTACGTTACTCGCTCAAATTGAAGGATGTCTCAACTCAAGGCCACTTTGCCACTGATGGCAGAGTTAGAGTGGTATCCCTTAAATCACATGGAAAAATCTACAAACGTCCTGTTTCAAAAATTGCTCTATTGCCCCTTCAAGAAGATTTTACTTCCTTCAAGCAGAATGATGAGAGTTGCTGTGAGCAGAGGCATAGCTCGGTAATCTCGGAAGCCGAATAAAACACCTCAACTAATATTAACCAGATCAAGAACAGTTGTTCTTTGTGCGGGGGAATGTTGGAGAACAACCTACTATTTATTTATATTTTATTTATTAATTAATTATTCATTATTATTAGTTTTATATTAATTCCTAATTTTAATATTTGCCCCTATTTATAATTTCCCCATAGTTAATTTCTAATTTGGCATCCCTAATTTTATTTCTAAATTGTCGCGACTGACATCCCTATTTTCTTGTAATTCTAATTTTTGCCTATTCCCTTTTCTCTAACTAATTCAAGGTCAGAATTTGTATCAACAGCAGTCGGTCGTTGATCTTTGTTTACATACTGACTCCGTTGCTAATTGTTGTTGTTGTCGCTTGCATATTATATGCAAACGCATAAACAAACAACATTTCTAACAACGCAAGCAGAGTCATTATATACAAAGGAAGATGTTACCTTGATGGCTACTGCTGTTGATCAGTTGTTATTAGTATCGTTTTTTCTGCCTTGCTGCCTAAACTGATCGCTCGTTAAGCTAATAATAATTCTGCGGCGCTGCATATTCAAAATAGCTCAACTACATTTTGTTAAATATTTAAATTAAATTATATTTATACCTAATTATATTAAAGAAGTGAATTGTCCAATCGGGAGCAAATTATTGTCGAATTACATTAAATTATAATTCTGTTATTAATAAAATTGCCCCGAGGCAATTTGTAATTTTAAAATATAAACTTTGTGTTTTTTTGCGCTGGCTCGAGGAGCCAATAAATACTCCTACAGATACTCTGAAACTTTATATTTTGTAGTGCAGAGATTTATATTGAAATGTGTGCTATAGCTTCCGATGTATCGATGGGGAAAATATAAAAAGTTTATCTACACCAATAATTTTCATGCATATTTCTTAGCCAAAAAATTGTTTATGCAAGAATGAATAGAAATTGAAAAACAAATCTAAAATACCGAAAATTATTCATTAACAATATTGCTATGGCAAGACAACGTTTGCCGGGCCCGCTAGTATATATATTTTTTGGCTAAGATATATGCATGAAAATTATTGGTGTATGTATTTTTATATTTTCCCCATCGATACATCGGAAGCTATAGCACACATGTCAATATAAATCTCTGCAATACAAAATAAAAAGTTTCAGAGTATCTACCATTTGGTGTTCATAACCGAGCCTTGATATTTTATTTTTGTTCTTGAGTTATAAGCGGTGCAATTGTCGAACCCACAAACGTTGTTTACCCTTCTAAAATGTCCATGGATATAATTTTTGTTTTTGTAATTATTGCATTCATGGAAGTTTAAATAACGTCATATAATTAAGACATCAAGAGCTGGAATTATCATTTAGGATTCGGATTTAATTAGATTCATTACCAATATGTTTATACGACTTCCACATAACAGTAGCCCAGTGATATGTAAGCTTTTTAAACCTTTCGTCATAAGGTAAAGAGTATATTAAATTTGTCATTCCCTGTGCAACACCGGAGACCCCAAAAAGTATATGTATATATAATTGATCAAATTAAAAGTCTATGTCGAAATCACGATAGTGATCGCAAATATTTAAGATAGAAATATGATTGGATGTTTGGCAATGAAAAAGAGATATGTAGGGGGATGTGGGACACGGTTTTCAACCGAATTTTCTGTAATTTGGAATTTTGGGTTTTTTTAATATTGACTCAAGTTTCGAGGTATTTTTGGCGATTACGGCCCACTTTTTATGATAGCTCCCATATAACGGTACTCCTCATTATTCCGTATTTTTGGGTGTTTGGCTAATTCGGTTATAATTTAGTATATTGAATTTTCATATGGTAGCAAATTTTTCTACCAAAAACTATGAATATTGGTTAAATTTTAAAGATACCCCCTATAACGGTACCACCATTAGTGTTTTGGTGTTTATTCAAGTTTTTAACCAATTATCTGTAATATAATACATTGGGTAACAAATCTCCTTACCTCCTTACCTTACTACTTCTTTAGGATAGCCTCCAGAATCCCCGAAAGACTACTGGTATAAAAGTTTGGCCCGGTCGAACTTAACGACGTTTTTACTTGTTATTAGATTCAGAATGCCTCCTAATTTTCCGTCCTTGCATTTGTCCCAAAATTTAGGTGCATTCTATGTGATATATGTACATACAATGATCGCGTGTGCATTCATACTTTTCAATTATATTTTTTTATTCTCACATAAAATATTTTCAATCCAATTAAAAAAAAATTAAATATTTTGAAAATGTTCAATAATTGACAAATGAAGCCTCAAAGAAATGATACGCTGCACATTTTCGCCCAAAATATGTCCAAGAAGAATTACGAAGAGATGAAATCATAAAGGTTCGATATAAAATGTGTGGAAATGCTAATATCTTTCAAAATATATTTTGCAACATTTTCGCGGATTTTTCTCAAAATGTTCTTTCATTAAAACCTTTCCACTTCAATTACAGACTACTAACAGAAACTATAAGTCAAATCGGTCCAGCCGTTTCTTTAAAATAATTTTTGCAACATTATCGCGGATTTTTCTTAAATTGTTCTTTCATTAAAACATTTCCACTTCAATTGCACTTCAATTACTAACAGAAACTTTAAATTAAATCAGCCCAGCCGTTTCTTTAAAATAATTTTTGCAAGATTTTCGCCGATTTTTGCAAAAATTTTTTTTCATAAAAACCTTCCCACTGTAATTACCGACATCTGAAAGAAACTTTGAGTCAAATCGACCCAGCCGTTCTCAGTTGATGAGTTAGTATACATTTTTTTGGCTCCATTTATATATATATATATATATATATTAGAAAACTCATTTCCCCTTTAAATCTCTTTGAGTATATATAATACTAGCGGGCCCGGCAAACGTTGTCTTGCCTAGGAATTTTGTTGGTGTATAATGTTCGGCATTTTAGATTTGTTTTTTTTTTTTAACCTACACCATAATGTGTAGTGTACAGCTCTTTGTAATATTTTGGTATTTATCAGAGCACGCATAAAGTAACATTAAATTACTAAATATCTACAACGTGATGTTTATGAGTGTCTTGCTGCCATTTTTGAAAAAAAAAAAAATAAATTCAATAAATTTAAATGCACTTTCGGATTTCATTACCTTTCCCAATATATTAATATTGGCCCATGTTTCGGGATTACGCCCATGGTAGCCCTCAATATTTTGAAGATTTTAAACACGGTCTTTAACAGAATTTAATTTAATATAAGCAATACTTATTGAGCAGAAAATATCGCTACTTGAAATTATCAATATTGGCCCAAGTATCTGTATTCGGCTGTAATTTTCTATTTTGGATGATCATCGAGTAGAAAATGTTCGAAGCTAAATTTGCCCAAGCTTTCAAGAAGCCTCCTTTGGGGATTTAGGCACGTTTTTCAACCTAAACAGCTGTAGTTGGTTGTTTTATTTGGTAGCATGAATCCTACTAAAAATTATTAATATTAGTCCATCTTTGTGGGGTTGCACACTGTCACTTATTGTCACTTATTTCAACCAAATAGGCTGTAATTTTATATTTTAGATGATAATTGAATACAAAATCTCCTTACAAAAAAAATTATAAATATTTGTCCAAGTTTCCGGGTAGCACCAATATAATGATATCCCCATTAGTCTTCCTACAAAAAACGAATATATCTTCATTTCCATTGTAGTAGCTGTAATATGTCATTGCGATATATTGGGGGTTAAAACACATTTTTGCAAAAAATTCTCTATTTAGTTTTGATAAGTTTCAAATTGAGCTTACTGATACACATTTTTGGTATCGGATATATGCGAGGTGTTCTGTTTATAAGTTCAAAGATATTAACAAACGATTAGACATATAACCCCAATATAATGGTTGATATTCCATCCTTGTTTTACCCTTAATAGAATGATTCCATGTAAATTAAATTATAAAATTTTCAATTCTTTTTTGTATTCTCACATAAAAAAATTTCAATACAATGTCAATAGGATTGAAAAATTAAATATTTTGAAAATTTTCAATAATTGGCAAATGTAGGATTAAGGTAATGATACGCTACTAATTTTCGCCGAAAATAACAACTACTACCTCGATACCTAACTCGTGGAAATGCAAATATGCTTCATAATATTTTTTTTTTGAAAAATTTTCGCGGTTTTAGATTTTTTCTCACCTTTTAAACCTTCCCTGAAGCTCCACGAACGTTTCAAGACTAAGATAAGAAATATCCGTTCAGCCGTTATCGAGTTTTAGCGAGACTAACGAACAGCAATTTATTTTTCAAGGCAATGACAATCGAATTAATTGTAGAAAATTAACATATTTTTAGAATTTTCCATAATTGATAATTTCATAAAGATATACGCTGCCCATTTTCGCCCAAAATATAAAATATAATTTTTTTAGGTTTTGTCGATATTTATAGAGAACTTCTCATTTTTCTCGTTTTGTTTTTTTCTTTGATGTTTGTCGCAATTTAACAGGTTCAGGACTAATAGACACACAAATTCCGTTTTCTCATATTTATCAATGCTATCATATTTCAATAGAGTTTCAATGAGGTTCAGCTCTTGTTGTTGTGATAAACACGTTCTGATGGCGTTAAACCAGGATTTTCAGTAGACTAGAACGATGGAAATATTGCTTCTGCGTTTCTTGTTATTAGAATCTCCGATCATAGTAACTAGAGTAAGTAGACCTGTAGATCTGATGCACAAGATGACGAAGATATATAAACGGAAAATGTAACAAATCCTTGTTATCGTCACTTGCTCTCCCTCTTTGATATTCTATACTTTTGTTAAGTGGGAACATTTAAACAGCAAACCGAAATGTCTGCTCTGTTTTGAGGATAGCTAGTAATGGTTTTTAATCCTAATTCCTTATTGAAACATACTATACGCTTAATTCACAGAAAAATGGATGTTTACACTTAGATTACATAAAATTGTTTTTGTTTTTTTGCAGATGTATTGTCATCCTTGTTTATAGAGATTTCAGCACTTCAATGTCAAGATTTAACACCTAGTTTTCAATTCCACATAGTTCGTGATGTTTGTCGGCAGAAATATAAAAACTAAATGGTTTTAGGCATCAACAAAAAAGAAATAATGTCAACATACCGACGCCACGTGTATGTGTACATATCTACTGTTTACATTCATGAGTGTGTGTTTGTTATTGTTTTTTTTTTTACCAAAATTCCTGATTGCTTCCTCTCAGCATGCCATCAATGTTTTGTATCAAAGTTGAGTACCTTTAATATTCACATTTGCTGTCGGAAAGAAGCATTCAGTTCTACTCGTATGTGTAAAGAATTTAAATATCTTTATTGTTACAGCTGTCTGTCTACTTCTTCATATTTTTAGTATGACATTCAATGTGTCCCAAAACTTTTCTACCAATTTTAGGATTTAACACGTTTTTAATGGTTTTCAGGTTTTCCTTTGGTGAACCGTACTTTGTTACTTTTTCCGGTATGTTTATGTGTGTTTTTATGTGCAACCCCTGATGAAATCTTTATGAAAAAACAATCGTTTTATTGAAATTAGTTATTTGTATTTGGAGTAAAGAAGAATGGAATAATAAACTAACTTTTCAAATATTTATTTAAGAAAACTTTTTCGGGTTTTGTTAGTAAAGTTACAGTTAATCGACCTCCGGTTTCGGGGAAATACAATGTAACGCTTTTTTCAAATACAAAATAAATCTTTTATGGAATATATTAGTAGGTCTATATAATTAATACAGACCTTAAAGAGAATATTATGCTTTAATGTGATATTCTAATTTATTTTACTGGAGATGAATATTTTTTCAGAATATTCATACCCTACACCACACTGATGTACATGCTATTATGTGTATTAAATGACACATACATTACCAATAAAATGGTAAGGATTGAAATATAATTTATCGGTCCCCCTTATTTGGTATTTTTAGAATTAAGGACACTTTTTTAAATTGAATTGGACGTAATTTGCATCAGGACATGTATATCAATTCTCCAAAGAAGACATGACTCTCGCCTTCATATAAGCAATATAAAATACCTGAACTATGACCGGTATACGTACAGCTGAACCTAGAAAAAGATTTCGTTGATGTACAAACTCATGACGTCTTAAATCTTAAAATAATTTTAAACACACAGTAGTATGGAGTACATAAAGAGCAAATATTGAATATATTGCTATTATCGTTAACATGTATCATTGTTTCAATTACAGTTTCAACCCCTGCCAACAGATTGAAAGGTGCAATTTTATAAACCCCGCAAATATAATACAATAATTAAATGTTAAATTTCAATGCAAAATATTTTAATGTAATCCAAATCAATATAGATCAACATGAATAGATATCAACGAAGCGAAGGTCTTTGTAGACGATTGTTGACTCGTATTCATATGCTGCGCAACTCAAGTCCATATTTACAACAGTCTTCTTCTATAAATATTCGATCGGATTTGATCTGGTGATTGTGCAGCATGAACCCTTGCAATATTGACACGTCTCCAATAATTCCTTTCTGGACGTTCCTCTTACGATTGAGAGTTACGGATATTTTGACTGACTACTGCACGACGAGTATGTCCAAGATTTTATCGTCTAATATTATCCCAACAAATAACTATCCTAAAACCTACAAATACAGCATAATTCATGATATTCAAAAGAATAATTTATTCAAAAAAGACAACAAACAGCGGAACCGAAGTGAATAGTTTTAATTTGTATTTGTTTTAAATTTTTACTCAATATAAAATGACAATAAAGAAGGAACATGACAAATTTATCACAGCCAAAGACATGTGGCATCCATTCAGCATAGAACATCAGTTAACTTCTATTATCATAATTTTTATAATTATGCGAAATTTGCAAGAAACAAGTGAAAAAGCATTAAGTTCGGCCGAACTTTAGATACCTTCCACCATAGATATACTGGCAGGTTCTTGAAATGAAAATATAGGGAACATACCAAAAATTTACCTATACCGACATTTCTACAAACCGATTATGTAAACAATAATTTTTAATAGAAAATTATATCCTCAGCCTTATGGTTAATTAGTGTGTATACACTTTCACACGGTGAAAATGTGCCTCATCGAAATATTGGTTCTAGTCGCCATGTTCGAATTTGGGGAATATCGGTCCATGCCTTCTGGTACCTCCCACACAGGGGCTACGGCTAAGCCTAAATACGGGCTATAGTTCACATATAGTTCATTATCGAACCGTACGTTCTAGTTTTTTATATCGATATCCTTCGCAGGTGAAATGATTACAACAGAGTGTTAGAACCAAATATAAAAAAATGGGGTTATATGGGGACTACGCCTAAAATGGGTTGACTATTAATAATTTTTGGTAGGGAGATTTGTTTCCATATACGGCTATAAAATACCAAATTTCAGTGATATCGGTTGAAAAACGCGCTCAAGAACCTCAAAATGCCGATATTTGGTATACCTTTATATGAGGGCTACCAGAAAAAAATGGACTTATATTTATAATTTTTAGTGAAGGTATTTGGTACCCAACAAGAACCCCAAAATACCGAAAATTTGGGGGTACACTTATATGGGAGCTGTGCCTAAACGTGGATCGATATATCCCATCTTCGAACTGCCTGCAGACAAAAGACAACCCTATGCAAAATTTCAGCACCCTATCTCAATTCCTTCGGAAGATAGCGTGATTACAACAGACGGACGGACGGACATGGCTAGCTCGACATAGAATTTTACCCCGATCAAGAATATATATAGTTTATAGGGTCGGAAATGAATATTTCGGTGAGTTACAAGCGGAATGACAAAATTAATATACCCTCCATCGTAAAATTCAATTCTTTGGAATATTCCGCGATTTTCAGTTAGAATTTAAATTTTTTCATTCGGAAAGCCATTATAGATAGAACAAAATTAAGTTCTCTTCTAAATATTCCTCTTTTATTAGTTAGAAGTTTCAATTTTCCATTCGAAAAGCCGTAGCGGAACAACTCCACTCAAACTTGCATATAAAAGAACAACATTCGATTTTTTCCAGTTTCGGGACTTTTCCGCGGATTTTTCTCAAAATTTTCTATCATAAAAACCTTTCCATTTCAATTACTGATAACCTAAAGAAAGTTTGAGTCAAATCTGTCTGTTCTCAATTGAAACGATGCTATAGATTTTCAAACTAAATAAATATTGATTTTATGGAAAACGTGAGCAAATAATGATAGAGATTAATCTTACTGTCTCTTTTCGGCTTCTTATTATTAAATTTTACTCTAATGAAAATATAGAAACAATAGTTTTTTCAAGGCAATGACAATCCAATTGATTGTAGAATATTAACATATTTTGAGAATTTTCCATAATTGACAATTACTTAAAGATACGCTGCCAATTTTCGCCCAAAATATGTCCAAAAAGAACTACGAAGAGATGAAATAATAAAGGTTCGATATAAAACGTATGGAAATGCTGATATCCTTAAAAATATATTTTGCAAAATTTTTCGCGGATTTTTCTAAAAATGTTCTTTCATTAAAACCTTTCCACTTCAATTACAGACTATTAACAGAAAATTTGCGTCAAATCGGTCCAGCCGTTTCATTAAAATTATTTTTGCATGATTTTCGCGGATTTTTTTCAAATTTTTCTTTTATAAAATCCTTCCCACTGTAATTACCGACCATTGAATGAAACTTTGAGTCAAATCGGTCCGGCCGTTCTTTTTATATATATTTTTTTATATATATAGATATATATCATGTTCCCACCCGCCAAAAAAAAAAAAAAAAAAAACCAGTAAGGAAAGTAGTAAAGTCGGACGGGACCGACTATATGATACCCTTCACCACTATGGGTATATTAAACAGGACTATTAGCATGAAATTGGATGAAATAAAATATGTGATATTTATATAATTGTGAATCTACCTAGATCTATCCATAAAGTATGTAAATCGACTTCAAACAAATATAAATAGGTCATCCGTTGGGCTAAATCTGTACTAAATCTGAAAACGCAACTATATAATTTTATGCTCAATTTTGTACGATGTGCAAACTTTGATGTCAATCTGACTAACATGAGGAGTTTGATGCCCAATTTACTTGAAATCGGGCGAACATATATATGGTGCCTCAATTACTTAAAATCAATCTATAATAAAAGGGGCTATATCTATCTAAATCTGGACCGATTTTCACGAAACTTGGCAGACATCATTCTAGACCTAAAAGATTAGGCTGTACCAAATTTCGTGCAAATCGAAAGATATATAGGGACACTGGGGCACCATTTACATGAAATCGGACGAAACTATATATGGGAGATATATCTAAATCTGGACCGATTTTCTCGAAAAATGGCAGACATCACTCTAGGCTTAATTCAGTTCGTTATGCCAAATTTCGTGCAAATCAAAATATATATAGGGGCTTTGGGGCACCATTTACATGAAATCGGACGAAACTATATATGGGAGCTATATCTAAATCTGGACCGATTTTTACGAAACTTGGCAGACATCATTCTAGACCTAAATGATTAAGCTGTACCAAATTTCGTGCAAATCGAAAGATTTATAGGAACCGTTTACATTAAATCGGTTAAATATATATATGGGAGCTATATCCAAATCTGAACCGATTTTTTCCAATTTCAATAGGGTTCGTCCTTGGGACGAATAAGTGGCATATGCCAAATTTCATCCAATTCGGATCATAAATGCGACCTGTACTTTGTTTACAATTTAACATGGACAGACAGACGGACAGACGGACGGACGGACATGCATAAATCGACTTAGAAAGTGATTCTATGTATATTCTCAAAAGGAATCATGGGTCTATCTCGATTATTTTTGGCTGTTACAAACATATGCACAAAGACATAATACCCTGTACCACAGTGTGGTGAAGGGTATAAAAAAACCAGTGAGCGGAGCAGTATAATCGGACGGGGCCGACCATACGATACCCTACACAACTGTTTATTTCGAGACTGGGCAATATTTCGTGATATTTGCACCCTCTTGCCCGATTAGAGGTAAACAGCACCTCTTCCTCACACTGACATATTTTCCGAATATTACGAGTATTCAGTACTGTTATTGTAAAGATTCCCTTCACCGTGGGTTGTGTTGTGATGTTCGGCTTTCATTTGAGGTCTATAGATCGACTCGAAAATAACACAAAAAATAAGTTTTCGGTCCACTTCATTCCAAAATTATTATCTGATCATCACCGAAAATTATAGGCGTTGTCCTTGACCATAACAGGAACCTCATGGAACATTCCAAAGCGATCAGCGCTATAGTTCCGCTCTCCAGAGTGATAATGGGTTACTAAATAATATACGAATACGGAGATACCTGTAAATATTTAGGTGTAACTCCCACATCCGAGCACACACAACAATATAATTGGTCTTAATTTAAAGGTCAACCACTCCTCTTGGATATAATATCAACTTTTCGGGTATATGTCCTTCAGGGGTAAATATATACGCCATAGAATACAAATTTTGTCATTTTTCACACAAAAGTCAGGGTCCATTTGACCCGCTAAATATTGACCAATCTTTCTCCAAACAGGCATGCTTATTCTTTGGCCCTATCCGCTTCTCCATGCAAAATTTCACGATGTTCGGACCATTGGTGCGGCCTCTGGAGCGACCAGAAAAACCGACAAAAATTTAGTATTTGGTCCATTTCATCCCCTAAATAATAACCGATCTTTCCCAAAAACAATAGGGGTCTTCATTGGCCAGAACCCATCCTACATGCAAAATTTCGTGAAGATTGGTCCATAACTGTGGCCTGTATCGTGTTTACAAATTATAATGGACAGACGGACAGACAAAAAGACGGATACACATGTCTAGATCGACTCAGCTAGTCGAGATTATCTCTCAGTTAAACTTTCATACACTCTTAATTGGTTCTGCTCAAAACCATAGTTGGGCAGACGTGCACACCAGCGTTGATGCGTTCTCTTAACATTTTTTGATGTTAAAACAAAAATAAACATTAATGAAAAATTTTCCGAAATTTTTTTAATGGATTTATTTTTTTAACTTCATTGGATATTATTTATGCTTTAAAAATATTAAATTTAATAAATTCCGAAGAATAATTCATGTTTTTATTTTCCCTTAAACATTTTTTAAGAGAAATTTTGCCCACCATTGCTCAACACTGATTTTTTAAAAAGTCAACAAAACAACGAATCACTAATTTTTATTTTCTCTTAAGAAATTATCTCTTCAAATATTCTCCCACATGTGTTAACCAGCCCAAGTTAAAAACAAAAGGAAACGGATGGAGTCTAATTAGATTTCCATTCTTTTCACATTTGATTAATTGCAGCTTCCGTCTCACGAAATAATATTTTTAATAAACGAAGTTACAGGATAGATACTCTTGGCTTTAAACATTACTCTTTCAAATGCTTCTCTAACCATTATCGTAAAACAACAATAACAAATTA
>NW_026873065.1:0-14038 GCF_032173495.1 Musca vetustissima | reverse complement strand
GTGACCTGTTCAACATCCTGCTGGAAATAGTCATACTAGATGCAGATGTGAACAGAAGTGACACTCTGTACACCAAACAGCATATGTTACTCGCCTACGCCGACGACATCGACATAATAAGCCACCTTTGAACGGATTGAGAAGGAGTTTGGCAAAGTGGGACTGGCAGTAAATGGCGAAAAGACCATGCTGATGGTATCAACGCGCAAGAGGTCCATTAGACTCGGACCAACTGTGGAACTTGACAACTACAGCTTCGAGGTAGTGAATGATTTTATTTAGCTCGGTACCGCCATACACAAAACTAGTAACATCAGCCGTGAAATCTGGAGGAGAATGGTGTTGGTCAACAGATGCTACTATGGTCCAAGTAAGCAGTTTAGAAACAGGGCCATCTCCTGCCAGACCAAACTCAAACTGATTTATGGATCTGAAGCATGGGTACTTCCGCAAGCAGATGAGGCAACTCTTAGATTGTTTAAGAGAAAATTTCTCCGGAAGATCTATGGGCCAATCTGCGTTGACGGTGAATATCGCCGTCGAATGAACCATGAGCTATACCATCTATTCTCGGACATCGACATAGTCAGACGGATCGAGCTGCAGCGACTACGTTGGCCAGGCTATCTTGTGAGAGTGGATGAATATGCTCCAGCTCAAAAGGCATATAAAAGCGAGCCAAGTGATGGTTCACGCAGAACAACCGTTCTGTCATTAGCTCGCTAAATAAGTATATATATTTATCTATTCCAAGACTTTTACAGTTTTGGGCGTGATACAATAGATTTTATCTAAACTAAATTAATGGTTATTGCCAAATATAATCCATTAGTTCTTTCTATACTATTTTTTTTTAATTTCATAGATAGTTTTATTTCTGCGATGCCAAAATTGATTGTTTCCCTAAAGAAATAACAAATTGGTTATTTCCCAATAGATAAAAAATCTCTTATATGGAAATTAGAATACAAAACGACAATAAATTTTATTAAAAAACAAAACAAAAATACAATTCGGCCATAGACCCTGTTTGTTGGCGGGCCTTATGATCATTTAAGGTAATTAAAAACGACACAAAAACAACAATCATATAATTTTGTCATAAGTATGTAGTACAAAATTATAATATCTAAAATCTAACTCAATTGCTTAGGAAAAAAACTACAATTTTTTCCAAATCATTTTTATCTACATCTTGTCAACTTGTCGTCACTTAAGTTGTGCACTTAGAAAAAAAAAACAAACAACGGTTCAATCGCGTTGTCGGTTAAGCGTTTCTTTGACGTCAGCGTTATTACATGCGACTAACCATTGAGAACAACTTTTGCGGAGCACAATCTTTTGGGTAACCAGAAATCAAGCTATAGCTCCACATTCAATCTTTCATTTATTCATTCATTACTTCATTCCAATGACAAAAGTAACAACAACCTACTAACCATATTTAGAAACTTGTTGTTGGCATTTGGTCGCCAAAAACACACAAAGTACAAAATCTGAAAAAAAATGAAAAAGTATAAGAATAAATTATATATTTAAGTCCAGTTGTCTTGATGTTGTTGTGCTTCAGTCAAAAATGCCGCTTTTTTATTTTCACAATTTTCCATAAAG
The DNA here is from genome assembly GCF_032173495.1 of Musca vetustissima. Taxonomy (NCBI): domain Eukaryota; kingdom Metazoa; phylum Arthropoda; class Insecta; order Diptera; family Muscidae; genus Musca; species Musca vetustissima. Next base: position 12,427 of record NW_026873065.1, on the reverse strand, counting down.
CTCTAAAAATTGATTTTAAAGCTATTACTGTGATCTCTAATGCATCTGAATTAAATCTGATGAGTTATCATTACATGGTGTTTCATGGACCAAAGTCTTCAATAGCATACAGTAGAAAAAGTTTTAATATGTGTATATAGTATAGAGTATCAGCATAATTACATGTCTGAAACAATCAGACCAGCGAAGGTAATTGATGCAGGCAGATATTTGATCAATTCAGAGATTTATATCAAACATGGGATTACAATTGACGAAATTTGTGTTGAAGGATTTAATACTTCACAGGTCCTTCCTTTTGTGGCCAATCATGAAGGCCGGGAAGCAATTGACAATAAACGCAAGTAACGAATGAATCCACTATCGATGATATTCCCAATGCCGAATATGCAATAGAGAATCTCAATACAGGTGGTCAACAAACAATGCTTGAGTATTGAAAATGTACCTCACCAACGAGTTGTAATGGCTTCAACCAATAGATATTGGTGCTTGTAATGTCTCCAACCAATAGTAATTGGTGCTGATTCTGAAGAGTTACTCTTAGAGTCTATCTATTGTGACAAAAAACGTTTCTATACGGAATCCTATTCAAAAATTGTGCGCTCCGAGCTCCACCGTTATGACTGACGATGCTTTAAAGTATATAAAATACTTTATAACTACAAAAATTAGAACTTTTAACTAGTAAATCAGCAATGTCAATCGCTCTGAGGAAACACACGCGATATGGAATAGGGCTACGTAGTTGAGCGTAAAAGTCGACTTTTCGATTTTTGCCACCAACCAAAAGTCGATTTTTAGACCTTTCGGCTTTTGCTTTTGACTAAAAAATCGACTTTTCGATCTTGTCAAACCTGATCAAAATCGATTTTCACATTTTCATTTTCAAAATTTTATTTTTTATATGAATTTTTGGTAACAGATAAAATTAAGTTCAGGAATGTGTAATTTTTCGTTAAGTTGGACTTCATAATAATAAAATAAATATTTATGAAGAAAATCGAAATCGGCGTTCACATATGCATCTCCTATGACCTTTTCCAGCAGGATGTTAAACAGGTCTCACGACAAACTGGCACCTTGTCTGAATCATCGTTCGGTATAGAAGGGATCCGAGAAGTCCTTTCCGACTTAACTGCTGACATTGTGCCAGTTAAAGTTATCCTGCATAGCCGTACTGGATTTAAATACATCTGAGGGGATTGGGCTGTCGAATGTGACTTTGTAGTCGACAAATAGGTGTAATATGTCGCGGGCGTAGTGTGAAAATCTGGTCAATGGTGGATTTTGCAAAGACAATATTGCCATTGGCTTAAGTCGTTCACATACCACTTTATATACGATGGGAAGAGGACTTATTCCTCTATAGTTGGCACATATCTTCTTGTCTCCTTTTTTGCGCATGGGAAATAGGATGCTTTGGTTTCAATTATTGGGCATGCATTCATCTAGCCAAGTTGTACTAATCAGCTGGTGCGTGCTCCTGACCAGAATCTAACCACCGGTCTTGAATAGTTCGGCTGATAAGCCAACGGCACCAGATGCTTTGTTATTCTTCAGCCGATTAACACTAGATTGCCGAGAGCAGTCATTTTGACGGTTTTTAAATTTCAAGTACAAAAACAATTGTGTATATTATGACTCAGCTTTTTAAAATTTGGTGACTTTTTCTACCACATAGAACTACGTTTATTAATCATAGTAGCTGCTTCCTCCCCTCTTTCATTCCCCGTATTCACATGTGCTATACCTAAATAGCCTAAAAGCGGTCATTTTGACCTTTTTGAAATATTAAATAATCAAACTACTTTTATTACAGTATAAAGTAAATTTCTTATATGACCAGATCGGTACAACAACATCGAAACCCGTTTGCTACTCTAGAAACACATACGAACACACAAATCGGGAAAAATTAATTTTATATTTCCAGTCGATTTCACTCTTAGAGTAAAGTCTTCATCTTTTTTCGAACGTTTTGTCCGCGCTCTTATTTTTCAAAAGGGGAAACCCGAGAGCCCTACCACCGAAAACAAATAATAACAACGTTTTGTATGACTGTAAATAATGTAACAAATATTAAAAAAATAGTTTAAAAAAATTTCTTTACACAATAAAAAATTTTTCAGAATGAAGTCATTTTGACCGATTTTAGGCAATATAGGTATATACAAAATTCCCGTCTTTCTAGTGTTAATTACTGTTACTGGGGTATCTTCTTTACCGCCACTTTTTGATACCAGGAGCTTTACAAAATGCTTCCGTATTCCGTATTCATCTCTACAGGAGGAGGTGCATGCACCAAAGCCTTCGGTTTGGTGTTTTACTTGATGTTAACATTCCTGGACTTTGTTCCGACATATCGATTTGCGCAAATAAGACTGATGTAGAAGAACTTCGCTTTTATACGGATTATAGCAATTCGCTCATCAATTGGAGTGAATCTGGAGACGAGGTCTTTCATTCTCCTATTAATCATAAAACGGCAGCCAAATTCATGTCTCGTTTCATGGCAGCTATAATACAGGGCGTTATCATCTGATTTACTTACACTAGTCCCTTCCCATCCTATTTCATGTAAGGCAATAATATCGCCAAAGCTAAAAATGCGCATGTACTGTACAACGTGCGTACATCCCAAGTGTAGAATCGCAAATCGTAGTCCTTTATACGTTTGCGAGGTCGTCAACATTGGGGGGTTTGGTTTTATTATTCGTTGCTTTTTTATAGCAGGGGGGGTTTTCCGAGTGTGGCAAATAACCCGACTCCTCAACCCATTTTTTATAGTTCTTATGGGTGAACTCGCGGCACATATCAGCTCACTATTTCAACGGATGATGAAAATAGCTATCCCAGATGACACCGTGGGCGGTCAGTGTCCACATTTGAGATGGAAGAGGTACCAAGATAAGCCTGGGCTTTGTCATGTATGACTTATAGTTCAAATATAATCCACTTGACTTGTGAACAGGATTAATGTGACGTTTGTAAACACGCTCTAAATTATGTTTGAGTGTATTGTCGGGCGCCATGATATATAATTAGGTAGCCGCATCGGCCCAAAATTATAAATGAAAATCTCAGAATTTTGAAGAGCTTGTTTGGCAATACTTTTATTAACATTTTCTACAAATGTTATGAATCTATTTGTTTTGGCAACATATTTTTCACATATCAAAATACAACAACCGATGTTAAGGGTTAAGCAGAATGCTCGTGTTGAGCCATCCGTTGCGTTATGTGTTATCGAAAATACAACAACCACAAGGAAACGATAACACAAACGCTCGAAGTTGTTGTGCGCTGCGCTTCGGAGTTAAATATATTTTAACTTTTTGCGTGCGTTAACGCGATAACAAAAAACGATCAACGCGAACCTTCTGTTTAGCCCTTTAGTTGTAGAAATTAGCCTATGCGGCTACCTTACAGAATATACCATGGTCGGGCGCCAGTTTCTCTCAACGGTATTCTCACACATCAATTGATATATTTAGACTTTTTAGTAGGTAGGTGAGTAAGTTTTAGCTGTAAACTAAAACAAACAGACCTATAATGAAGCGATTTCTGTGCCAAACCAATTAATGAACCATATGTAAATATACGCTGATTTGAATATCATAAATTAGTATTCTGTTTCGGGAAATAACCAGTTCTTCAGAGAACACCTGGTCTATTTATTGTCATACGAAAAATATATAAAAAGGGTACTTCTATAAAATTCAAAAAACATCTAAATTATTTCTCTGAAAATGTAAAATTTCTAAATACCCCATTATATTGCAGGAACCTCAAAAAAGGCCAATCGAAACCACTGTGCCTTGATTATGTCAGTTAAGGTTGTCTACCAAAAAGTTTTATACGTTAACATGGCTCAAACGCCTACAGTGGCAGCACAAAAAAACAAAACGAAACAGCGACATTTTTTCTTTGAAACAAAACAACTCACGACGGATCGATCAATGAATCTGAATGTGAGAATGGAAACGGTCATTTCAATTTAGTACAGTTTAAGACAACGAACGGTTAGGACGCGTTTAAAATCATAAAGGTGAACACGGACAGAACGGGAAAATGTTAAACGGAAAATTTTTTACGGGTCTACCGCCCAAAATGATAGAACGTGGAGGTAGCGGGGCCACACCAAATCGTCTGGAATCTCATTTATTTTGGCCTGATGATACCAAGGCAGAATCTGCTGTTGAACATCGTCTGAAACGTCGGAACAGTGTACAATTGCAGGCCAATGATAAACCCCAGGTTACCAAACAATTTTCCGTGGGCGGGGCAAATGAAGTGGATACCAAGCGGAGATTTAGCAAGGAGTTTTCACAGTCATCAATCCAGTTTTATGATAATTTAAATGAAAATGATTCGATGGGCAATAGAAGACCTCTACTGAGATCAGGTGTGGGCAAAAAAATGGAACTAACAGAAAAACCAACTGCCACTAAATTAGAACTGCCGGAAACTATTGTGGATGAAGCCTACACCACTGCCAAACGAAAACAGGCTTATATGTCGAAAATACAGTTCTACGACTATATCAATGAACAAGACGAGGAAGGGGCCAAGCGTCAACAGAATAATTATCGAAAACCCAAAATGGATATGAACGATAAACGTGAAATGGAATTGAATTCGAAGAATAGTCCAAAACTGCAAATAAAACGCGATGTACGAAGTCTCAGCGAGGAAAAGGAGATACCGAAAATAAATAATCGTTATAACAAAACGCTGGAAAGACCTTCAAGGCCAATTAAGGAAGTTAATGTAGCCAAGGGGAACTCTAATCTCCAATATCGCGAACGCAGGGATGATAGTTATGACAGATCGAATATTAGATCAAATGAAAGGAAAAATTCACGTTATGACAAGCAACCGGTTAGAAATGTGGAAAAATCTGAAGATCGCTATGAAAATGATCGTGATTATTATGAAAAACCTACCAGATCAGTATTAAGCAAGGAAAGGAATTATGAGGAGAGGGAGGAACCTCGTCAACGTTATAGAACCTATGATCAAGCGGAAGACTACGTTGAGGAACCTCAATACAGACGCATACAAAATGATACTAAGAAACCAAACCGCAGAAATGAGGACAACTATAATTTCAACGAAGAAGCAGATGAAACTGGCGAAAGAATGCGAAAAGTTCGCATAGAACCATCACCACCCCGAAGACATCAATATTATCGCGATGAGTATTATGAAGACGAACAACGTCCCAGCGAAAATTATAGACGTAATCAAATATCTCCTACAAGAAATGTAACGAAAAGAGGAAATTTACAACAACGTTCGGAAAATAGGTCATACGATCATTACGATGAACATGATGATACCCACAGCCAGCCATATGAGGACAGATATGAAGGACAAAGACAAACCAGTCACAAAGAAAATGTTAAACGAAATGTCAATAAATTAAATAACGAAATGTATTCAAGGAGATATACTGCATCGCCCTCTCCGGAACCACGCCGCACACCAAGTGCATCACCTGAAACAGCAAAATCGCCATCGCCACCACCACCATCATCATCGGCTGAGGTAAACAAACCTCGCAAACATTTGCGCAGTAGTTTATGTTTTCATGATGGTGCAATTATAGCTGAGAATGACGATGCGACGCTGTCGCCCACATCTGAGAAACCAGCACCGCGTCGTAATATTCGCAGCACCGCCACCAAACGGGTTAGTGTAGGTTTGCCGGATTGATTGGAGAACAAACAACATTAACACACTCTCAAACTCTCGAAACTAAATAAAATGTAAATAACAACGTACGACTCGAAGTGGTAAATGTCGTTAGTCGAGTGCTCCAAATGTCGGACGGACGAATAGACAGACACAATACGATGGTGTCACATGCATTTCAAGTGTGGCTTAATGATTTGCCCTCTACCGGTGCGGAGTATGTGAACAAGTGTTGCCTTTTTGAGAAATGTCAAAATTGTGTGTGCGTCTGTGTAATTTTCCTCCATCCTACTACCAACACAATATTCATATTCGTTAACGTATTAATTCAAAAACGAATTCTCATTTTTAGAATTATTATTTTTATTATTGTCGAAACCAAATTTAACACCCACTATCAACAACAAAATTGAATAAAATTTAAACATCACCTTTTTTATTGGTCGACTTTTGCACTTGAATCGAGTTATTGTCATGTGTTGAATTTCTTTTTATTGTTGTTGTAGTAATTAATAAATTGCCGATTTTGTATATGAAATACGATGTAATTATTGTACTTAATATTATCCGTGTATTAGTATATAAGAAATAAATTAATAATAACAAAAGTTGTCTTTTTTTGCAAAAAAAAAAAAAAAAAAATAACTTGCCATTTAATTTTTTCGAAATATTCGCCGGAATTTAAATAATGTCTCGTAAATTTCGATGAAATACACTCCTTTTGAAAGGGATATTCCGCCTAACGGTGACCTCCATCCTTAATTTTAAAAATCATTATTTTTTTATTTCTTGCATTTTCTTGCTTTTGTTCCTATTATTAGGAAATAAATAAAATACGATTGAGACTTTTGGATGAAATCTAGAGGAGTAAGATATGCCATTTCCATTAGGAATTTCGCTTTCTATACTTTCCTAAGAAATAAATCTCATAATCATTGGAAAATTTACTGCAAATTCAGAAATAAAGCAAAATGCATAATTCGCCGAGAAAGGAGACACAGACATGGATTCTGCGAGGATGTGGAAATGTCTAAGAGGTTCGCTTTCTCTACTTTCCTAAGAAATAAATCTCAAGATAATTGGAATCTCATAATCATTGGAAAATTTACTGCAAATTCAGAAATAAGACAAAATCTATAATTCGCCGAGAAAGGAGACACCATTACTGCAGGGTTTTTAACGGCATGGATTCTACGATGATGTGGAAATATCTAAGAGGTTCTGGGTGTATGGGTAACGATCATGATGAGATAAATATTAATGTTAACTGCATAAATGATTTCTTTGTAGACTCTTGGTGTTAATGGATTAATGGATCTACTTTCCTAAGAAATAAATCTCAAGATAATTGGAATCTCATAATCATTGGAAAATTTACTGCAAATTCAGAAATAAAGCAAAATCCATAATTCGCGCGAGAATGAAGACACCATTACTGCACGGTTTTTAACGGCATGGATTCTGCTAGGATGTGGAAATATCTAAGTTCTGGGTGTATGGATAACGATCATGATGAGATAAATATTGATGTTAACTGCATAAACGATTTCTTTGTAGACTCTTGGTGTTAAAGGATTTTCCCAAATCGATTTTGAAAATTTTATCGACTCCAATACATCCTTTTTATTCCAATGTGTTGATGAAAATTAGTTTATTGAAGCCATGCTGAAAGTAAAATCAAAGTCAATGGGTGTTGATGGCATATCAATAAAATTTCTCAAACTAGTTTTCCCCTACATATCTGACGTGATCATGGATCTAGTAAACTACATCTTAACAACTTCGGAATTTCTAGTAGGTTGGAACACGGCTCGTGTGGTTTCCATTCAAAAATGTCATTCTGTTCGTTATTTCGATTATCTCCGTCTGATTTTACCAGCGCTTTCTAAGATAGTGGAGTACATTATTAAAAAAAAAAAAAACAAATCCTTCAGAACGGTGGAAATAAGATAATTGAATCCCAGTATGCATTTCGTCAAGGTTACAATACTATCCATTTGATTATTAAATTGACTGAAAACATTAGTACTAATCAGCTGTTTTATAAACATGTTTGACAAAAATTACAAATTCCGAACAAGAATTGCATTTTTATATTAATTTAGAGATTGTCAGTATCCAACAATGCAGGGTTATCAATTCCGTACTTTCAAATGTGTTAATGTAAATAAAACACATATGAAATATGTTGTCCTGTTATGTCTTTATGGTACGTTTACATTGGAACGGATTTTCCATTTTATAAAAAATCCTCATAAATTAGGATAACCCGCTAAAAAGTTCTAATGTAAATGCCGTTTTATCTCCCCCACTATTAGGTGGACTGAAACATTCCTGCAAAATTAATACGGCTATGCAGGATAACTTTAAATGGCACAAGGTCAGCAGTTAAGGTCGGAATTGACCTTTAAGAGCCCTTCAATCAAAACGAATTGAAATGGAGTCTGTCAAGTTGGACTGACAGTAAATGGCGAAAGACCAAACTTATGGTATCAACACGCAAGACGTCCAGTTGAATCGGACCAACTGAGGAACTTGAGAACAACAGCTTCGAGGTAGTCAAAGATTTTATATACCTTGGTCCCTTCATAAATAAAACTTATGGCATCAGTTTTGAAATTCGGAGAAGGATACTGCTGGCCAACAGATGATACTATGGTCCAAGTAAGCACTTTAGAAACAAGGCCACCTCCTGCCAGGCCAAACTCACACTCTACAAGGCTCTGATACTACACGTGCTAATTTATGGGTCTGAAGCGTGGATACTTGCGCAAGCCGATGAGGCAGTCCTCGGAGTGTTTGAGAGAAAAATTCTCCGGAAGATCTATGGGCCGATCTGCGTCGACGGTGAATAGCGCCGTCGAATGAACCATGAGCTATACAATCAATTCTCAGACATCGACATAGTCAGAGGGATCGAGCTGCAGCGACTACGTTGGTTAGGCCATCTTGTGAGAATGGATGAAGAAGCCCCATCTCAAAAGACATATAAAAGCAAGCCTATAGCTGACTCAGAAAGGGAAGGCCACGAATTAGATCACTAATGCACAAAATAGTACGATAGCGGTGATGGCTAAACACGTTTTCTCTCTTTTCGTCGATCATTTTTGATGATGATCTCTCAGTTGCGCTCTCACACACCTTCTCTTAATTTAGTTCTGTTCAACACTGAATTAGATGTAATGATCAAGTGGAAGAGGAGATTTTCAAACATGGTCTTTCAAATTGGAAGAGCTGCTTGCATGACCGACGCGTCTGTAGATCTTTTTTATGCCCGGCTTATGGAACAAATGGTCCGTCACAAGCCTGCTAAGCAAAGTATAATAAGTTATTATTCTAAACGCGCTCTAAAGAATCTTGAAGTTTTGTATACTGGTCAGTGTTGGAAAGGGATAGGTCTGTGAAAATTCGTACTATAAGGGTACGGAACGTTTAGAGCTAGAATGTTCTAATTTGGTACCACTATTTATCATACAAATTTAAATCATCTTGAGAATTGACCATGTCTATCTGTTTGTTGAAATCACGATAGAGCTCGCAATATTTAAGCTGGAGCTTTAAAAGCGTCCATATTACGGGGTACCACCAATATACGGTATTATCCACACGTTTTTTAACCAATTTGGCATTTTTATGCTCTCATTCGGTAGAAAATGTTGTTACCAATTATCAAAGATAAAGGTACGTTTATATTTTTAAAATCCATTTTTTAATCCAACAGGATTAACGAGACGTATACGCAATGGAATTGACATTTGGGATCGAGCGGATTTAGTAGTCTAAACGTAGCCTAAGCTTCAGAGAGTTGAGGGAACATTTGTCAACCAAATAGGTTGTAATCATATATTTTAGATTCTCATTGAGAATATTACCAACTAGAATACAATAACAAATTATACAGTAGTATATTGGCACATTTTTCAGTTGAATTGACCATAAGTTGGGTGCCAAATCTTCCGCACTTTGGGTGCCAATATCAGCACACTTTTTGGTATAGTCCCTAATGGTACATCTTAAATTTCAGTATAATGGATAGTTTGGGAACAATTTTTATGCAAATATGCTGTAATATTGCATTCCCATTGGGTATAAAGCCTAAGTACCAGCTATTATTCAGTATTGTGGGAACATTTTCAATCGAATAGACTGAAAATGTATATATTGGCTTTTCATTTCATATTTACCGAACGAAAATTATCAATTTACCTCTACGTTTCGGTATAGCCCTATATCTTTATTTTCAAAAATGTTACAATTATTTTAATCAGTTTGCAATTTCAGTTGCTTTAGTTTGGTCACCAGTGTATGTAACTAAGCTTACGGTATATATTTATGATAAAATAGATTAACGCACGTTTTACAACACTAAAAATGCTGACTAAAAAATCTTTCATAATTTAAAGTATCGCCAAGCCACCACAATCGATTTGTACAACCCTGTTCCATTTTCGATCTAGAGAACCCTGGCCACTTACAGCGGTTTTGTTATTGTGTGTTTTTTTTTTCGTGAAATTGTCAAACGCTTTAGTTTTGCCGCTAATAAAATAGAAAAATAAATATATTATTATTAAAATTAATTAAATAAATTATCAGAAAACAGCGGTGAAACAATTGAGCAATAAAAAATCAAGTTCAACTCATTGAAAACTTAAGCCACTCAACAGAAATCAGCAGGCATGGATACCGACAGTGATGATGAATTCTATTTGGTAATATTGACTCGGAGGGCAAGCTGATGGATGATGATGGAGCGGGGGCATTCGATCCGGAATTAAAGGAACATCTGGGTTCATTGTCAAAGTGAGACCAATTACTCAAATATGGAAATATACTTGTTGTTATTGTAAATTTTCTTCTAGAATGGGTTTAAATTCCATGCTGAGCGAAGTAATTGAAGCAGAGGATGCCGATGATGAAGATGAGGAGGAGAAGAAACCAATGAGTGATTTTGATGCCCTCAAATCAGGATTTGTGGATAACAAAGAAAGTCAAGAAGATGAAACGGGCGAAATTATAAAAGATTCTGATGCTGTTGATTATTCTGATATAAATGAATTATCAGAAGATTGTCCCAAGACACCACCGGCAGAAGTACAAGCGACAGAGGCGGAAAATAAATCAGATCCCTCCAATATGTTGGAAGACCTGGAGGATGCTATACCGGCATCAAAGGTGCAGAGTAATGCTTGTTCTTCGGCCAAGGATGATAAGGAGTTGATGCCACCGCCCAGCACCCCCGTACGAACACAACCCAATTCAACACAAGAAGCGCAAAGTAAACAAAGTGGATCTGATAGTGGCATGGATTCGGATGTTAAACCAGAGAAATGTAAGGAAATTGTTTCCTTTCCCTATGTAAATAATATAATTAATTGTCAAATTTTATATTTTTAGCCTCTGAACGTAAATTGGACACACCACTGGCCGATATGCTACCCTCAAAGTATGCTAATGTTGACGTTCGCGAACTATTTCCTGATTTTAGACCGGGTAAAATCTTGAGATTTTCCCGATTATTTGGTCCCGGCAAACCTTCAAGTCTTCCGCAAATTTGGCGCCATGTAAAGAAGCGCAGGCGAAAACGTAAACAATCACGCGATCATAAACCCCACAATCCTGGCTCAGATTCTACAAGTGATTCGGAGGAGCCACGTAAAAAAGGTTTTGGTATTCACTATGGCCCCGATCCCATGCCTTCACAATGCCAATCAGATGATGAAGATAAACTTTTGAGTATTTTCAATGATGAGGATGTTAAACAGGAGCCAGAAAATGGTGATAACACCGATAATAAACCAAAAATTGCCGATTGGCGTTATGGCCCGGCACAAATTTGGTACGATATGTTAGATGTACCCGATTCGGGGGAGGGTTTCAATTATGGTTTTAAAAGTAAACAAGAAATGAAACATTCTAAGCCGCAAGTACAGGCTAAAAAGGAAGAACAAACAAAGGAGGAGGAAGAGGCGGCCATTGCAGATGATGCTTTCCTCATGGTATCCCAATTGCATTGGGAAGATGAAGTGGTCTGGGATGGTAATGAAATAAAGGCTAAAGTTTTACAAAAACTTAATTCAAAAACAAATGCTGCCGGTTGGCTGCCATCCAGTGGCTCGAGAGCATTTACACCGGCTGGTAAAGCATTGCCCGTGACCGGAGGGCCATCAGGAAAAATTTCAGGTGCAGGTGGTAGTTCAACAAGTAAACAAAAGGCAAATCAAAAGTAAGTACAGTAAAGTAAATAAAAAAAATTATTTTATCTGAAAATTTGTTTTGATTTTTTTTAGCTTACCCGCCAAACCTGCCGAAGCTGTGGATGATACCTGGTACAGTATTTTCCCTGTGGAAAATGAGGAGCTAATTTACAGCAAATGGGAAGATGAAATCATTTGGGATGCTGAAGAAATGCCCAAGATACCAAAACCCAAAGTATTGACATTGGATCCAAATGATGAGAATATTATCCTGGGTATTCCGGATGATATTGATCCATCCAAAATCAATAAGAATACTGGACCACCACCGAAAATTAAAATTCCCCATCCTCATGTTAAGAAATCGAAAATTCTTCTGGGCAAAGCTGGTGTTATTAATGTACTGGCTGAAGATACCCCACCTCCACCACCAAAAAGTCCCGACAGAGATCCATTTAATATTTCCAATGACAGCTACTACATGCCTAAGACTGAACCGACATTACGCCTTAAAGTCGGTGGTGGTAGTCTCA
>NW_026873064.1:0-13991 GCF_032173495.1 Musca vetustissima | reverse complement strand
TGACACTTTTTTTTTTAAATATAGGTGACTTTTCGTACCTCATTTCACCAAATTTTAAAAAATGTGTCATTAAATGTTTGCTTTTGTACATGAAATAGGAAAACGGTCAAAATGACCGACTTCGGCGTTCTAGTGTTAAGAAATATTTTTTCAGGGGTCAACACAAGGCGTGAATTTTTTCAGGGGTCAACACAAGGCGTGGATTTTTTAAAGAATATTTTCAAGAATATACTGACCCCCCAAGACTCTTTTTCAGGGGTCAACACAAGGCGTGGATTTTTTAAAGAATATTTTCAAGAATATACTGACCCCCCAGGACTCTTTTTCAGGGGTCAACACAAGGCGTGGATTTTTTAAAGAATATTTTCAAGAATATACTGACCCCCCAAGACACATTTTTCAGAATATATTTTAAAGAATATTTTTTCAGTGGTCTACATAAGGCGTGGATTTTTTAAAGAATATTTTTTCAGGGGTCTACACAAGGCGTGGATTTTTTAAAGAATATTTTTTCAGGGGTATAAGCAAGCGAGGATTTTTCAAAGAATATTTTTTCAGGGGTCTAAGCAAGGCGTGGATTTTTCAAAGAATATTTTTTCAGGGGTCTAAGCAAAGCGTGGATTTTTCAAAGAATATTTTTTCAGGGGTCTAAGCAAGGCGTGGATTTTTTAAAGAATATTTTTTCAGGGGTCTAAGCAAGGCGTGGATTTTTCAAAGAATATTTTTCAGGGTTTTCAGCGGTCTAAGCAAGGCGTGGATTTTTCAAAGAATATTTTTTTTAGGGTTTTCAGCGGTCTAAGCAAAGCGTGGATTTTTCAAAGAATATTTTTTTAGGGTTTTCAGCGGTCTAAGCAAAGCGTGGATTTTTCAAAGAATATTTTTTTTAGGGTTTTCAGCAAAGCGTGGTTTTTCAAAGAATATTTTTTCAAGGGTCTAAGCAAGGCGTGGATTTTTTAAAGAATATTTTTTCAGGGGTATAAGCAAGCGAGGATTTTTCAAAGAATATTTTTTCAGGGGTCTAAGCAAGGCGTGGATTTTTCAAAGAATATTTTTTCAGGGGTCTAAGCAAGGCGTGGATTTTTTAAAGAATATTTTTTCAGGGGTATAAGCAAGCGAGGAGTTTTCAAAGAATATTTTTTCAGGGGTCTAAGCAAAGCGTGGATTTTTCAAAGAATATTTTTTCAGGGGTCTAAGCAAGGCGTGGATTTTTTAAAGAATATTTTTTCAGGGGTCTAAGCAAGGCGTGGATTTTTCAAAGAATATTTTTTTAGGGTTTTCAGCGGTCTAAGCAAAGCGTGGATTTTTCAAAGAATATTTTTTTTAGGGTTTTCAGCAAAGCGTGGTTTTTCAAAGAATATTTTTTCAAGGGTCTAAGCAAGGCGTGGATTTTTTAAAGAATATTTTTTCAGGGGTATAAGCAAGCGAGGATTTTTCAAAGAATATTTTTTCAGGGGTCTAAGCAAGGCGTGGATTTTTCAAAGAATATTTTTTCAGGGGTCTAAGCAAGGCGTGGATTTTTCAAAGAATATTTTTTCAGGGGTCTAAGCAAGGCGTGGATTTTTTAAAGAATATTTTTTCAGGGGTCTAAGCAAGGCGTGGATTTTTCAAAGAATATTTTTCAGGGTTTTCAGCGGTCTAAGCAAGGCGTGGATTTTTCAAAGAATATTTTTTTTAGGGTTTTCAGCGGTCTAAGCAAAGCGTGGATTTTTCAAAGAATATTTTTTTTAGGGTTTTCAGCAAAGCGTGGTTTTTCAAAGAATATTTTTTTTAGGGTTTTCAGCAAAGCGTGGTTTTTCAAAGAATATTTTTTCAGGGGTCTACACAAGGCGTGGATTTTTCAAAGAATATTTTTTCAAGGGTCTAAGCAAGGCGTGGATTTTTTAAAGAATATTTTTTCAGGGGTCTAAGCAAAGCGTGGATTTTTCAAAGAATATTTTTTCAGGGGTCTAAGCAAGGCGTGGATTTTTTAAAGAATATTTTTTCAGGGGTCTAAGCAAGGCGTGGATTTTTCAAAGAATATTTTTCAGGGTTTTCAGCGGTCTAAGCAAGGCGTGGATTTTTCAAAGAATATTTTTTTTTAGGGTTTTCAGCGGTCTAAGCAAAGCGTGGATTTTTCAAAGAATATTTTTTTAGGGTTTTCAGCGGTCTAAGCAAAGCGTGGATTTTTCAAAGAATATTTTTTTTAGGGTTTTCAGCAAAGCGTGGTTTTTCAAAGAATATTTTTTCAGGGGTCTACACAAGGCGTGGATTTTTCAAAGAATATTTTTTCAAGGGTCTAAGCAAGGCGTGGATTTTTTAAAGAATATTTTTTCAGGGGTATAAGCAAGCGAGGATTTTTCAAAGAATATTTTTTCAGGGGTCTAAGCAAGGCGTGGATTTTTCAAAGAATATTTTTTCAGGGGTCTAAGCAAGGCGTGGATTTTTTAAAGAATATTTTTTCAGGGGTATAAGCAAGCGAGGAGTTTTCAAAGAATATTTTTTCAGGGGTCTAAGCAAGGCGTGGATTTTTCAAAGAATATTTTTTCAGGGGTCTAAGCAAGGCGTGGATTTTTCAAAGAATATTTTTTCAGGGGTCTAAGCAAGGCGTGGATTTTTCAAAGAATATTTTTTCAGGGGTCTAAGCAAGGCGTGGATTTTTCAAAGAATATTTTTTCAGGGGTCTAAGCAAGGCGTGGATTTTTCAAAAAATATTTTTTCAAGGCGTAGATTTTTCAAAGAATATTTTTCAAGGCGTGGAGTTTTCAAGGCGTGGATTTTTTCAAGGCGTGGATTTTTCAAAGAATATTTTTCAAGGCGTGGATTTTTCAAAGACTATTTCTCAAGGCGTGGATTTTTCAAAGAATATTTTTCAAGGCGTGGATTTTTCAAAGAATATTTTTCAAGGCGTGGATTTTTCAAAGAATATTTCCAAGGCGTGGATTTTTCAAAGGATATTTTTCAAAGCGTGAATTTTTCAAGGCGTGGATTTTTCAAAGAATATTTTCCAAGGCGTGGATTTTTCAAAGAATATTTTTTCAAGGCGTGAATTTTTCAACCAATACAAGACGTGGATTTTTCAAAGAATATTTTTTCAGGGTCTACACAAGGTGTGGATTTTTCAAAGCATATTTTTTCAAGGGTCTAAGCAAGCCGTGGATTTTTCAAAGCATATTTTTAGGGACCTACATAGCAAGGCTTGGATTTTTCAAAGCATATTTTTAGGGACCTACATAGCAAGGCGTGTATTTTTCAAAGCATATTTTTTAGGGACCTACGTAGCAAGGCGTGGATTTTTCAAAGCATATTTTTTAGGGACCTACATAGCAAGGCGTGGATTTTTCAAAGCATATTTTTTAGGGACCTACATAGCAAGGCGTGGATTATTCAAAGCATACTTTTTAGGGACCTACATAGCAAGGTGTGGATATAAAGAATAATAGGAATATTACTTATGAATTAAATAGCAATAACAAATTGAAAATAGTTATGAAAAAATATTCTTTGAAAAATCCATTAGATTCCCTTTTTGGCACAAACTAAGCCAATTTAATTTT
Organism: Musca vetustissima; assembly: GCF_032173495.1. Classification (NCBI taxonomy): domain Eukaryota; kingdom Metazoa; phylum Arthropoda; class Insecta; order Diptera; family Muscidae; genus Musca; species Musca vetustissima. The sequence goes on along the minus strand of NW_026873064.1, from coordinate 10,458 downwards.
TTTCTATTTCATTTCAGTTCTTTTGTATTTGATAACAAATTTGTGTTCTCCACTTCTCTCTATATCCCGCTGGAACAACTTGTCTAGGTATCTGGAGAAAGCTTTGTTTTATTTCTATGATGATAATATTGTTTTTTGTTATTATTTTTTTGTATTGTTTGATAGAAAAATAGAATCTCTGTTAACCCACTGTTCCGGCACTTGAGCACGTTTGCCGGCATTTCACTACATATAGAGAATATTCAAACAGACACACACTCACTCGCACACAGGCTCACCGATACAGGATAAGGATTACACATTTCCAAATAAATGAAAAAGTAGTTTATTTGATGAACGTGTAAAGGATGTAGGATAAAAGCACAGAGTATTTTTTTAGAAAACAACAAGAGCAACAACAAAAAAACATAAAGCAATAACATGAATATCCTGATGCTGTTAGTAGAACATAGACGGAGCTGAGAACAATTGTTGTTAACAAAGAGAGAAAGAGCAAAAAACAAGAAAAAAACTACTTCTAAATGAGGATAACAATTTTGTTTTTTTGTTTTCTTCCTCTTGGCTCAATGGCTTTAATATCCTAAGGATTATTGTTAAGGATTTCCAACACGACTTATTGAATGATTTCTTTTTGCAATCCCCAACAGCTAAAAGCAATAAATGAAAGCAATATATTTATTGCAGAACAATAAATAAAAAGCTAAAAGCTGATGAGAATAATACAACAACAGAAAATAATCGATTCTCTCATAAATCAATATCGTTTTGCTCCAAATCTATCTTCGTTAAATTAATTACCTCGCAAATTAATTGATTTATGGAAGAATGAGTTAGTCGCATCAAAGATGTGCAAAATATCCTTTAGGTTACGCACATTAATGATGATGAAAATTATGGCTAATAACAGTTCTTTGTTAATGTTCCTAGGCATTTCCACATTTGTTGTTGTTGGTTGTTGGATTGAATCCAACAATGAAATCATTGAGTAGTTGCTTATGAAAAAAAATCATACCTTCTTCGATCATAACAAAAAAAAAAATTAAGAATTTATTATCGTGGAGTCAAACGATGTTGTCCTAATTAAAAACAACATTTTTTTTTGTTTGGCCACTTTCGTGTATGGGAAAAACATTGTTTCATAACAAGCATGACATATATGGTCATGCTATGCAGAAGCGTGAAAAACTATTTTCAGAAATAAATACGATTTTGAAATGTTTTTTATACCCTTCACTACACTGTGGTACAGGGTATTATGTCTTTGAGCATATGTTTGTAACATGCAAAAGGAATCGAGATAGACCCATAGTTCCTTTTGAGAATATGCATAGAATCACTTTCTGAGTCGATTTATGCATGTCCGTCTGTCCGTCCGTCCGTGTATTTTTGTTAACAAAGTACAGGTCGCATTTATGTTCCAATTTGGATGAAATTTGGCACAGGTCACTTAATTGGCCCAATAACGAACCCTATTGAAATTAGAGAAAATCATATAAGGGTACCCCCAATTTCGGTATATTAAGGTTCTTTAGCGCGTTTTTTAATTGAATTCGCTGAAATTTGGTACTTTGAGTTCTAATTGGGTAGCAAGTCTCTCCACTAAAAATTAAAAATATGGGTTCATATTTTCAGATAGCCCGCATATACGGGTACCCCTAATTTTGCGGTATTTTAGGGGGTTTGATCGCATTTTTCGACCGAATTCGCTGAAATTCAGTACATTGAGTTCCTATTGGGTAGCAAATCTCCCTATGCTAAAAATTATAAATATAGGTCAATTTTTTCGGGTAGCCCCCATATAGGAATACCTCCCAATTTCCAATATTTGGGGATTTTGACCGAATTTTTTCACCGAATTGGCTGTAATTTAGTAATTCTTATTGGGTAGCAAATCTCTCCCCAAAAAAATATAAATATAGGTCAATTTTTTTTGTTGAAATCGGTTCAGATTTAGATATAGCTCCGATGTATAGTTTCGTCCGATTTAATGTAAATAGTGCACCAAACTCCCAATAGTGGTCCGACTAAAGCAACATTTTGCACAGAGTACTGAATTACGTCCCGACTGATGTATGAGAAATTTTGTTGGAATCGGTTCAGATATATATCTAAATATGCTATATATAGTTTCTTTCGATTTTATGTAAATGGGGCAACATACTGCCAATATTTATCCGATTGAGATAAAATTTTGCACAGCGTACTAAATTAGGTCATGATTGATGAATGCGAATTTTTTTTTGAAATCGGGTCAGTTTTAGAAATAGCACCCATATATAGTATCGTCGGATTTAATGTAAATAGTGCACCAAACTTCCAATATTGGTACGATTGAAGCAAAATTTTGCACAGCATACTAGATTGGAATCGGTTCAGATTTTTTTGGAATCGGTTCAGATTTAGATATAGCTGTCATATATAGTTTCGTCCGATTTAAAGTAAATTGTGCACTAAACTCCCAATATTGTTCCGATTGAAGCAAAATTTTGCACAGAGTACTGAATTAGGTCCCGACTGATGTATGCAAAATTTCTATATCTACAGGATATTGTAGATATTAATATGTCTTGCATGTACCCATAGTGGTGAAGGGTATCATGTAGTCGGCCCCGTCCGACTTTTGACCTTTCTTCACTGTTTTTTTGTCTACTGTAAAATATTCATGTATATGTATTCACGGTCTATTATACGTGTGGATTTTGAAAAGAATATTGTTTTAGATCCCAATAGAGGAGTGATTTAATGTTAAAACGGACTGGTATGATACCCTTCACCACTTTGGGTATATTGCACATAGGTATCCTTACAATTGTATGTCAATGTTCCCTCGAAGGATATGCTCATGTCATACTGACGCGTTGTGCAAAATTTCGTGTTAATGGGACAAACAGGATTTTATTTATGTAAATCGGGCAAAAATATATATGGGAGCTATATATAAATCATAACGGATCTTCACGAAACTTAACACACATCATTCTAGACTCAATTCAGTACGCTGTGCAAAATTTCGTGCAAATCGAAAGATAAATAAGGACTTTGGTGCACCATTTGTCGTAAATCGGATGAATATATATATATATATATATATATATGGGAGCTATAACTAAATCTGCATCGATTTTCACGAAATTTAGCTCACAACATTCTAGGCTTAATTCAGTACGCTGTGCCAAATTTCTTGCAAATCCAAAAATATTTAGGAACTTTGGTGCACCATTTAATCGGATGAAAATATATATGGGGGCTATATCTAAATCTAAACCGATTTTCACGAAACTTAGCACACATCATTCTAAGCTTAATTTAGTACGCTCTGGGAAATTTCGTGCAAATGGAAAGATATTTAAGAACTTTACTGCACCATTTACCTTAAATCGGACGAAAATATATATGGGAGCTATATCTAAATCTGAACCGATTTTCATGAAATTTAACACACTTCGTTCTAGACTTAATTCAGTACGTTGTGCCAAATTTCGTGCAAATCGAATGATATTTAGGAAATTTGGTGCATAATTTACCTTAAATCGGATGATAATATATATGGGAGCTATATCTAAATCTGAACCGATTTTCACGAAACTTAGCACACATCATTCTAGGCTTAATTTAGTACGCTGTTCCAAATTTCGTGCAAATCGAATGATATTTAGGAAATTTGGTGCATAATTTACCTTAAATCGAATGAAAATATATATGGGAGCTATATCTAAATCTGAACCGATTTTCTCGAAACTTAGCACACATCATTCTAGGCTGAATTTAGTACGCTGTGCCAAATTTCGTGCAAATCGAATGATATTTAGGGACTTTGACGCACCATTTACCTTAAATCGACGATAATATGAATATGGGTGCTATATCTAAATCTGACCCGATTTTTCCCAATTTCAATAGGGTTCGTCCTTGGGCCAAATGAATGAGCTGTGCCAAATTTCATTTAATTCATATCATAACAGACGGACGGACGGGCGGACATGCATAAATCGACTTAGAAGCTGATTCTATGCACATTCTCAAAAGGAACCATGTGTCCATCTCGTCTGTTACAAACATATGCACTGTACCACAGTGTGGTGAAGGGTATAAAAAGAATTCGGAAGATTAGTCAATCAAAAATATTCAATTAATGCCCATTTGGTTGAAAAACTTATCCAAAATATCTTGATTTTCGGCAGAGAGATTTCCTACCCTATAAGAAACCAAAATATAAAATAACATCCAATTTAATGTGCCCAAACTCCCCAATACACTGACATTTACCTTTCTATGCTCGACAATCTAAACAGTGAACTAATATTCTTAACTTTTGTTATGAAGTTGAGAATTAGAGCCAATTAGATTGAAAAATGCCGTATAATAAGGGCACCGTGAGATAATCTGGATCATTTTTTGGTAGAAAGACGGTCTGCCCAATGTGAATCCGAAATATTAATTTGAGGACCATTTGGTTAAAAAATGTGCCCCAACTGCGCAATATTTCAAAATTTGAAAGGTGTTTTTTGTGGGAGCTACCCAAAAATGAGGACTACTATTTATAATTTTTGGTATAAAATTTGTTGCCCAATGAGAACCCAAAATTCAAGCCAAAACTGTTGAAGTGCGCGCCAAAATACCGAAGGAGGTAATGTTTCAAGAGGGGCTCCCTTAAAAATGGAAAAATATTTATAATTTCAAAAAGATTTGAAATGTTTTAAAACCTCTTCCAGTGTTAGTAAAGAAAATTGGATCAAAATCAAACTATTTGTGGTGTGCCACTCAGAACTGGGCCGTTATACGTTGCTTAAGCGGAACAGTTACCACATAACAAGTTTGGCTAAAGAAACCGAAACCATTTGTGCTTCGCTGTGTTTCTTCCAGTTGCATATTTTGTTAAATTTCGACTGACTTCGAATAACCATACGATAGATTTCTTTTCGGACTCACACTTATAGATCCATGTTTCGTCACCCTTGACAATCATATAAACCACTTTTGAAGCAAGCCGATTTTTATACCCTTCACCACACTGTGGTACAGGGTATTATGTCTTTGTGCATATGTTTGTAACAGGCAAAAGTAATCGAGATAGACCCATGGTTCCTTTTGAGAATATACATAGAATCACTTTCTAAGTCGATTTATGCATGTCCGTCCGTCCGTCGGTCTGTCTGTCCATGTTAAATTGTAAACAAAGTACAGGTCGCATTTATGATCCGAATTGGATGAAATTTGGCATAGGTCACTTATTCGGTCCAAGGACGAACCCTATTGAAATTGGGAAAAATCGGTTCAGATCAAGATATAGCTCCCATATATATATTTAACCGATTTAATGTAAACGGTCCCTATAAATCTCTCGATTTGCACAAAATTTGGTACAGCCTACTCATTTAGGCCTAGAATGATGTCTGCCAAGTTTCGTAAAAATCGGTCAAGATTTAGATATAGCTCCCATATATAGTTTCGTCCGATTTCATGTAAATGGTACCCCAAAGTCCCTATATATCTTTTGATTTGCACGAAATTTGGCATAACGTACTGAATTGAGCCTAGAATGATGTCTGCCAAGTTTCGAGAAAATCGGTCCAGATTTAGATATAGCTCCCATATATAGCTTCGTTCGATTTCATGTAAATGGTGCCCTAAAGTCCATATATATCTTTTGATTTGCACGAAATTTGGCGTAACGTACTGAATTGAGCCTAGAATGATGTCTGCCAACTTTCGAGAAAATCGATCCAGATTTAGATATAGCTCCCATATATAGTTTCGTCCGATTTCATGTAAATGGTGCCCCAAAGTCCCTACATATCTTTTGATTTGCACGAAATTTGGCATAACGTACTGAATTGAGCCTAGAGTGATGTCTGCCAAGTTTCGAGAAAATCGGTCCAGATTTAGATATAGCTCCCATATATAGTTTCGTCCGATTTAATGTAAATGGTGCCCAAAGTCCCTACATATCTTTTGATTTGCACGAAATTTGGCATAACGTACTGAATTGAGCCTAGAATGATGTCTGCCAAGTTTCGTGAAAATCGGTCCTGATTTAGATATATCTCCCATATATAGTTTCTTCCGATTTCATGTAAATGGTGCACCAAAGTCTCTATATATCTTTCGATTTGCACGAAATTTAGCATAACGCACTGAATTGAGCCTAGAATGATGTCTGCCAAGTTTCGTGAAAATCGGTCCTGATTTAGATATATCTCCCATATATAGTTTCTTCCGATTTCATGTAAATGGTGCCACAAAGTCCCTATATATCTTTCGATTTGCACGAAATTTGGTACAGCCAAATCATTTAGGTCTATAATGATGTCTGGCAAGTTTCGTGAACATCGGTCCAGATTTAGATAGATATAGCCCCTTTTATTATAGATTGATTTCAAGTAAATTGGGCATCAAACTCCTCATGTTAGTCAGATTGTCATCAAAGTTTGCACATCGTACAAAATTGAGTATAAAATTATATAGTTGCGTTTTCTAGAAGTACAGACATAGCCCAACGGATGACCTATTTATATTTGTTTGAAGTCGATTTACATAGATCTAGGTTTCATCCGATTTCATGCTAATAGTCCTGTTTAATATACCCATAGTGTTGAAGGGTATCATATAGTCGGCCCCGTCCGACTTTACTACTTTCCTTACTGTTTTTTTTTTTTCAAAATATCACTGCACCAACTGCAAAGTAATAAATTTCATTTATTTGGTAATTTGATTTTTAAGTCGTTGTAAACGACATAACAAATGTTCTTACGTACGTCAGACTGGACACAGTACATTTTTTCTAAAAAAGTGTCCAATTTGGTGGTCCCTAAGTAAATAATAATAATTTTTCAAGGTCAGGGTCTAAAGAATATTTTCGGGATCTATGATAAATAATATTTTTACGGGTCAATTATAAGCGTGGACTTTTAATTTGTCAATGACCTGTTAAAGCGTAGAATTTTTCGGCGTCTATTTCAAACGTGATTTTTTTATATTTATCAGAGACCTACATGAGAAGTGGATTTTTAAAAGAATAGTTTTTTCTTTCTTCTTCTTATATAAGCGTAGATTATTTAAAAAAATATTTTCTCCGGCTCCGTATAAAAAAAATGTTCAGGGTCTACCAAAAACGTGAATCTTAAAATAATATATTTTCAGTATCTACCATAAGCAAGCATATTTAAAGAATATTATTTTCTGGTCTCTCATAAGCGGGGGTTTTCATAAAATAATATTTTTAAAGGACTTGCTGATCTCGTGGATTCCATGACTTCCATACAGCCCTCGTTAAACACATACTTCAACTTCACAATGATTTATTCATGTAATTTAAAGAATTTAAACGATGTTCACGTTGCTGAACCGATACACACACATACATACATTTTTATATAAACATCATTAACATTCGAGTGTTTTTTTTCGTGCGCATTTTTTCTCAGTTTCCTTCGTTAATATAAGAAAATTACTTAATTAATTAAAGAAAAACAATATGCCAAGAATGATCAGTCTTTGGTGACCCCTTGCCATATATAGCCAAATAGCAGAAGCACCAGCAGAAATGCAGAAGATGTTTGTTGCTGTAGCTACGAACTACGATAGTAGTTCAGGATATGCGGTGCTAGCATATATTTACAATTTGCTTTTGGACTTCGTTTTTGTGTGAATTATCGACAGGCGTATCATTGCTGTAGTCGTTGGTTGGTTGGTTCCGCAAGTCATTAAGGCTTTTAACAAGATCCAGTCGTTACTATTCTGGAAAAAAAACATACACAATAAAACAACAACAACAAATAAATAAATTAAGGCAACCATGCAGTAGTTTGCTGTTGATGAAATAAATGCGGTAATTCATTTACCTAAATGAGAAGATGTTGCCAATTGAGTGGACAGAAGGAAAAAAGAAACACTGCTGGTGGTCCTCACAATACGTCGCAGCTGTATCATTAACGCCTCAATGTTCTGTTTATCACATTAATGTGATACATAAATGGTAGTCCATATAGGCAATGATTGCATTCCATATGAGGACATAGAGACGCAGAGAATATTTTCTGGCAGATGATGACAAGATCGCATGGAAGGTAGGAAGAAAAACAACTCGTCTTTTTAGGGAACTTCAAAGGGCAAGGGATTTTTGAAAAACATTTTTCAAGATCCTACAAAAGGCATGGATTTAAAAAACAGCTATTTTTTAAAGGGCCTACATAGAGCCTCGATTTAAAAAAAAATATTTTATTTAAAATATTTTTAAAGATCTTTGCAGGGCCTAGATTTTTAAAAATATTTTGTAAGTGTGTTCAAAATGCGTAGATTTTAAAAAATGTTTTTTAATGATCTTCAAAATGAGTGGATTATAAAAAATATTTTTTCTTGGATCCTTACAAGGTGTGGATTTTTAAAAAATACTCTTTTGTAGGATTTGCACAAGACGTGGACTTTTTCTAGGATCTTCATAAGGCGTGGTTTACTTCACAAGACGTGGATTTTTTTCTAGGATCTTCACAAGACGTGGATTTTTTCTAGGATCTTCATAAGGCGTGATTTATTTCACAAGACGTGGATTTTTTTTTCTAGGATCTTCACATGGCGTGGATTTTTTCTAGGATCTTAACAAGTCGTAGATTTAAAAAAAAAAAATTTTCAATGGGCCTATATAAGGCGCGGATTTTTATACCCTTCACCACACTGTGGTACAGGGTATTATGTCTTTGTGCATATGTTTGTAACAGGCAAAAGAAATCGAGACAGACTCATGGTTCCTTTTGAGAATATGCATAGAATCACTTTCTGAGTCGATTTATGCATTCCCGTCCGTCCATGTATTTTTGTGAACAAAGTACAGGTCGCATTTATGATTCGATTTGGATGAAATTTGGCACAGCTCCCTTATTTGGCCTGAGGACGAACCCTATTGTAAAATCGGTTCAGATTTAGATATAGCTCCCATATATATTTTCGTTCGTTTTAAGGTACATGGGGTCCGTCCGTCCAAGTATTTTTGTGAACAATGTACAGGTCCCATTTATGATCCGATTTGGATTAAATTTGGCACAGCTCACTTATTTGGCCCAAGGACGAACCCTATTGAAATTGGGAAAAATCGGTCCTGATTTAGATACAGCTCCCATATATATTTTCGTCCGATTTAAGGTAAAGGGGACACAAAGTTCCTATATATCTTTCGATTTACATGAAAGTTGGCAAAAAGTTCTAAAATACGTCCAGAATGATGTGTGTTAAATGTCTTGAAAATCGGTTCAGATTTTGATATAGTTCCCATATAGATTTGCGTCCGATTTAATGTAAATGATGCACCAAAGTCCCTATATATCCTTCGATTTACACGAAATTTGGCTCAGCGTACTGAATTAAGTCTAGAATGACGTGTGTTAAATTTCTTGAAAATCGGTTCAGATTTAGATATAGCTCCCATATATATTTTCGTCCGATTTTATGTAAATGGTGCACCAAAGTCCCTATATGTCCTTCGATTTGCACAAAATTTGGCATAGAGTTCTGAAATATGTCCAGAATTATGTGTACTAAATTTAGTAAAAATCGGTTCAGATTTACATATAGCTCCCATATACATCTTCGTCCGATTTTATGTAAATGGTGCACCAAAGTCCCTATATATCCTTCGATTTGCACGAAATTTGGCATAGAGTTCTGAAATATGTCCAGAATGATGTGTGCTGAGTTTAGTGAAAATCGGTTCAGATTTAGATATAGCTCCCATATATAGTTTTGTCCGATTTTAGGTAAATAGTGCACCAAAGTCCCTGTATATCCTTCGATTTGCACGAAATTTGGCATAGAGTTCTGAAATATGTTCAGAATGATGTGTGCTGAGTTTAGTGAAAATCGGTTCAGATTTAGATATAGCTCCCATATATAGTTTTGTCCGATTTTAGGTAAATAGTGCACCAAAGTCCCTGTATATCCTTCGATTTGCACGAAATTTGGCATAGAGTTCTGAAATATGTCCAGAATGATGTGTGTTAAATTTCTTTAAAATCGGTTCAGATTTATATATAGCTCCCTTATATATTTTCGTCCGATTTAATATAAATGGTGCACCAAAGTCCCTATATATCCCTCGATTTACATGAAATTTGGCATAGCGTACTGAATTGAGTCTAGAATGATGTGTGGTAAGTTTCGGGAAAATCGATTCAGATTTCGATATAGTTCCCATATATATAATTTCGTCCGATTTAATGTAAATGGTGCACCAAAGTCCCTATATATCTTTCGATTTGCATGAAATTTGACATAGCGTACTGAATTGATACTAGAATGATGTGTGCAAAGTTTCGTGACAATCGGTTCAGATTTCGATATAGTTCCCACATATACATATATTTTGCATAAATCGGCCCAAATAAAAATACATTTATCATATTTTGCAGAAAGACATGAGCATGTTCCTTTTGAGGGCACATTGACATGCAATTGTAAGGATACATATAC
>NW_026873063.1:0-14222 GCF_032173495.1 Musca vetustissima | reverse complement strand
TATCTATGCGACTTTGTTTGTGCTCAAAATGTAAAAAATTCGATGAAATACGTACGTACGTTCAAGCCAGATACATCCGTCCAAATGGATTGGAATGGGCGGGGCGATATGACAATATCTTCAGAAACATCTCTGATACTGTTTTCAGCGGTTGTTGACGTACTCAGTCAAGACATCTTCTTGCGCCCCCTCTCCTACAAACCTATCCTCACACTTGAACATTTGGTCTGCTCATAAAATAATTCGATATAGCGATACGGTATACTTAAAGGTGGGTCTTGGGGCTGCACAAAACCCATAATTTAGCTAGTTTAATAGAGGTTGCATTCATCTCATATGTAAAGACGTCATTTAGCTCGTCTATAAAGAATTACTTCAGCCTACAGCCTTCAGCTTGATTGTAGAGACTACATCTATAAATATGCCGTACATAAAGTGTGCCTCCTATAAAGATGGGGAATATTTTCAAACGATGGTGAACCTCTAATATACCTGTATCTACTCTTTTATAAGACTTCCCATCAATTCATCTCAAAATACAGTAAATCAAAATACGTTTAACCCATTAAACTCTGACTCTCAAAAAACGAAAAGTACGCAACAAGAAAAAAATCCAGTTTCACACATAGCATAAGGCATTTAACATGTAAAATATATAATATACACTGTGATACAAAAACTATTTATGATTCGTTTACGAAAATTGTCCTGTTTTTGATGGGTGTGTGTGTGTGGCAAACAATAACAAAAAACTCCACAACAAGAGATTGCTCTTGGGTAAATAAATTTTTAGCACTTTATTTTTTGAAGTTTCATGCTACAGGATAACAGGAGGTCTAGTGCGAGAGAATAAAACTATGTATGTTTTTATGAACATCAAAATTACATATCAACACTCTTCGCCCTGTGCCTCTGACTTAATAAAATTTGGGGCATTGGCATTTATGTAGTTTGAAAAAATGTATGTATGGACAAATAAAATAAACTAAACCAGAATCATTGCTGGTGGTATCCTAGAGTGTATAGACTGACAATAATATGCTGAAGGCAGAATTTGCAATACTTTTTTAGTTACGATAAAAAAATTACTTCAAGAGTGAAATTATTTTACACATAAATATATTAATTAACACATATAGAATTCTGAAAATCTGGAAAATAAATCCATGCCTAGATCAATCGACAACAATAAAATCAATTAGAAGATTTAAATGATTGATATTATAAAAAGCCCTTGGTTGGCCATTATGGCGTATAAGTATTATCGCTATTCATACGATCCATGGTACTGCTTTAAATATTGGAAGAAGTATTCAAATAAACATATTAATTAAAGCAGTAAGGAAAATAGTAAAGTCGAAAGGGGCCGACTTTATGATACCCTTCACCACTTTGGGTATATCAACAGATGAATCTTAACATACGTCGCACAGTGTCACTACCGCGGCCAAAAATGGTCAAAACCAAGTACCACGGAGGACAAATTTTTTGATGAGGATTGATAGAAAACACTCCAATTAGAATAAATATGAAATTTTATATCGATATGTTAAGTAGTTTTGTCTCTACAAAGGTTCAAATCTGATAATTATTTATAAACTGATTTTTTACCATATTTTCGAAAAATGGATGTGTTTTTCTGATACTCAAATATTTGAATATTCAAATTAACGGTTATTATAAAAGTGTTTATTTTGGTTGCTGTGGATGTAAAAACTAGGATTGGCTTTAGTTTGTATGTATATAGATATCATATGGTGTATACAGTCGTCCACACTTGTAGTACTTAGTTCATCAAAATTTTAAAACAAATTTTGAAATTAGTGGAGCAGAAAAAAAAGTTTAAAAAAGGTTAGCTCTAATTTTTTTTATTTGAGTGGTGAAAAGTGTGTTATTTAAGGAATAAAAAAATTAGCTGCGGAGTCCTGCGGTCCTAAGAGTTATTTAACTTTTTTGGTGACAACCTTATTAAAAAATATGGCATATTCATGAAATGGTTAGAAGCGAATGGTCAAATATGTTATGTATACAATTAAATAAGTTATTGAGGGTCAAATAGGAAGGAGAATATGTATTCAGAACATAGAAATAATACAATATTTTACATAAAATTTGCAATTAAGTGGTAAAAACGTTATTCGAAGCGAAGATATGGGAGAATTGTTTTTAAAATATAGCTTTTAAATAAATTTTCAGTCAGTTTGAAGATTATACTTATTTATCAGATCATTTGAGACATAATATTATAATCTAAATTTAGATGTCGCACATGAATTACATTTGTGGAAAGTTCATACAGAAAAATATTAGTTCATGGCATGGGATATGCAAAGTGCAGTACAATACCTTTTGAGCGACTTTCACAAGATGCTAACAAGTCATGCCAACAAATAATTAGTAGCAGCCCGAACTTTTGTTAAACCGAGTTAAATAAGGATATTTAGAATTTTATATTACAACCCGACTTGTAATATCCTTAAACAGCCATAAAGTAAAGGCCCGAGATTATAACGTGGATAATACTAAATCGTACATTTGGGAAGACAATATTTTATATATATCTCTGACGTGTGTTTTGAAAATTTTGTGAATGATAAAAAAGAAATTTATTAGTAACTAAAGTATATCAAATATTTTATTATATTAAAAATAACAAAAATAAAACTACTATACTTAATTTAGCTGCATATAACGATTTTATAGTACAGAAAGTTACATTTTTTAGGGATTTTTGGTATGGTAGGTACCTGAAATATGGGCCAACAACTAAATTACAGCACCTATTACTATCTTCGCCCAAATTTGATGTAATTTGGAAGAAGACATGAAAATGTTCTTGCAACTTGAATGAATATAAAAAATTTATAGGTCCAAAAAGCGTATTTTTCAAGACCCTTCGTATGGGAGGTATATCAAATCTTGGCCCAATCTACCCAGTTTTTGGTCCGTTGCTTTATAGGCATAAGTAAATGTAAATTGCCAATTTTCACTGAATTTGGTTGAATATTAAAGATTATATAGCCCAAAATAGTAAAATTTTCAAGACCCTTTGTATGGGAGGTATATCAAATCTTGGTCCGATCTACACAGTTTTTGGTCAGTTGCTTTAGAGGCCTAATTAAATGTAAATTGCCAATTTTCATTGAATTTGTTTGAATATTAAAGATTTTATAGGCCAAAAAAGGTTACATTCTCAAGACCCATTGTATGGGAGGTATACGAAATCTTGGTCCGATCTATCAAATTTTTTGTCAGTTGCTCTTTAGGCCAATAACAAGCACATGTACCAAATTTCATTAACTTACGATAACTCCTTCTATTTTTGGCCGCTGTTTATATGAACTCGCGACATAGTGCGTCGCATTTTTGAAGGATCAGTAAAATGAAATATGGTTATGGAATTTATATATATTTTCAGGAAACTTAACACACATCATTCTAGACCCAATTCATTATGCTGTGCCAAATTTCGTGCAAATCGGATGGTATTTAGGGACTTTGGTACACCATATTCCTTAAATCGGACGAACATATATATGTGAGCTATATCTAAATCGGAACCGATTTTAACGAAACTTAACACACATCATTCTAGACTATTTTCAGTACGCTATACCAAATTTCGTGAAATCGAAAGATATTTAGGGACTTTGGTGCACCATTTACCTTAACTCGAACCAAAATATATATGGGAGTTATATCTAAATCTGACCCGATTTTCACGAAACTTAGCACACATCATTTTAGGCTTAATTCAGTACACTGTGCCAAATTTCGTGCAAATCGAAAGATACTTATGACATTGGTGCACCATTTACCTTAAATCGGACGAAAATATATATGGGAGCTATATCTAAATCTGAACCGATTTTTCCAAATTTCAATAGGGTTCGTCCTTGGGCCGAATAAGGGACGTATGCCAAATTTCATCCAATTCGGATACAATTTAACATGGACAGACGGACGGATATGCATAAATCGACTTAAAAAGTGATTCTATGCATATTCTCAAAATGAACCATGTGTCTATCTCGTTTCCTTTTGCATGTTACAAACATATGCACAAAGACATAATACCCTGTACCACAGTGTAGTGAAGAGTATAAATATATGTAATTAGGAAAATCTGGGAAAATAAATTCATTGCTTTAGATTATGAAAAAGTGAGGTGTTTATATAAATAGCGGTTTAAAATTGTACCTATATATCTTAAAGAGTATACGCATTTTCAGTATTTGTTCATAAAAATATGAACTTATTTTACATAGTCCATTTGCCGGCCGGGAGAATGTTCATAAAAATATAAACATAATTTAAAAAGTGTATAGATTATAAATTTTTAATTGCCTAAAATAAATATATTGCCATAGATAATTGCCGCATAAGTGATAATGCTTTATGAGCTGCTGGGGTGCAGCAATAATTAAGACAATGCCCAACTGATAATGCACTTAGCAAGGGAGCACCTAGTGATAAGTACATAGAATAGATTTATATTCGCAATAAAATCAGAAGCGATTTAACATCTAAACAGTGCACTTTTCATAAACAGTATTTATACGCTCATTATTACAGATTTGAGGAAAAAATTCTGTCTCGGATTTGCCTGTAAATTATCTTCAGTCTATGAAAACATCCTCAAACTTTTCTTTTTGTAAATGCTACAACTGATCTACAACTCAGAATAGTTAAAACTGTACCATTGAGCGTATGAATACTGACGACACTTATACGCTATAGGATTTCGGTTCAATTTTAAGCCGAATTAGTTATTGAATTTATATTAGTTCGTCATATAATATTTCAAAATTTTTATTTTAATTTGATAGTATATTAATTTTCCTCTCTCTCTTCCTTTACAGCGCTACCGCCCAGATTACTTAGAGGATTATGATAAAATCGGTTACAAACATACGCTGGCCACATTTTATTCAAAGGCCTGCTTTTGGTGGCTAACTCCCTTGCTGTGGTTTGGTTACAAAGAACCCTTGGAATTGGAAGATTTGGGTCAAATGCGAGTGGAGGATAGTGCGAGGGCACATTATGATCGTTTTTTGCTTATTTATAAAACAGAAAAAGTGGTAAGTAAGACGAATTGCATACAAAAAGAGGATAAATTACAATTATTTCAATATTGCTTTCATTGCTTTGTGTCGAATTATGCTTCTGTTTCCGTGTCAGATTTATTTCATTTTGTGTATTATTTCATAATTTGTGTAAATTTTCTTTTTTCTTGTATGTTTTATATGAAATCAATTTGGTGGTGGCATTTTAATTATACATGAATGTAAATTTAATATAAAAGTCATATAAAAAGTATTGGGCTGTATTAAAATTGCAGGAAGTTTATAATCAAAATTTGAGAAGATATTTCCAAGTGAAAAAAATTGGGTCAGCTATTTTGCGACATGACTTAAAATGTCTGCTAGTTAAAAAAATGTTTATTTTATTGAGAAAGAGCATATAAAATTTCAAAAAGACTTGACTCTGGATATTTTATATAAATGATTTATTTTTTAATTTATAAATTTTTAAAGAAAACTATTTTATACTTTTAATTAAATACCTTGCAACCACATGGCGTATAATTGCCGACATGTATAATACGCTCTGATGTCCTTCATAAACATATATTGAAAATGAAATGCTGGTATAATAAAATCTCATATTATATGATTCAATAAATATTCGTTTATGGTGAATTACTGAAATTCTTAAGCAGTTCGTATGCCCTACACTGCGTGCAATATTTGGCTGGATGCGACCCGAAGGAAGATATAACGTATTATGGAGCGATCGTACGAGGGTTGTCGACTTAACATTCCTAATATACCATTATATCCAGTACATACCTATTAGTGACCCATACATGAGAAGTATGGGCTAAGTGTGCTGCCGTAGTATCGAGTCAGTATCTGTAACATTTCAACACTGCGGTACCCATTATACTGAACCATTACTGCTAATATTGTAAAGAGGTAGAGGTCGGAAATTATTTAAAGCCTATGTTGAAGTCTTCAGATGTATGGCGACAATGGCAGTCCATCTGGAAGCGCTTAGTTGGTTGGATACGGAATGGTTTCCAGCAGTTCTTTTCGGAAGGGGTAAAAGTAGTGGCATGTACACCAACAATGGTACACACTTCGTAGGTGACGCCTGGATGTTGAATGCAGATTTTGCGAATACTGTACGAACATTTTCTGAAATTTGAGAAATATTAGAGAGGCAAAGAGTTACTTACTTAGCTGGCTTGGGACAGAACTTTTGTTCCATAAGATGAGCTTAAACAAGATTTCCAGGTGCGTCGATCTTTTGCCCATTTCTTACCATTTGAAAGACCATGTTTGGCAATGTTGTCTTCCACTTGATCTTTCCATCTTATTCGTGGCCATTCTATTTATATGCCTTTAGAGCTAGGGCATCATCATCCATTCTCACAACATGAGCTAGCCAACGTAGTCGCCGCAGCTTGATACGTCTGAAAATGCCTATGTTTGAGAATAAATGGTACAACTCATGGTTCATTCGACGGTGATATTCACCATTAACGCAGATCGGCCCATAGAGATTCCTCATGTGGTTCCGTAAGTACCCATGCTTCAGGTCCATATAACAGCACGGGTAGTATTAGCGTCTTGTAGAGTGTGAGTTTGGTCTGGCGGGAGGTGGCCTTGTTTCTAAACATCTTACTTAGACAATAGTAGCATTTGTTGGCCACCACAATCCTTCTCCGAATTTCAATACTGGTGTCATTAGTTTTATTAATGGCGGTACCAAGGTATATAAACTCTTTGACTACTTCGAAGCTATAGTTCTCAAGTACTACAGTTGAACCGAGTCTACTGGAAGTCTTGTGCCATCAGACCCACTTTGTCAGACCCCTTCTTAATTTGCTCAAAGGTGCCTCTCTCAATGTGACATGTGTTATTTGGTGTTCAGAGTGTCATTTCTGTTCACCTTTGCCTCTTATGATCTTTTCCAGAGAAGGTAACACAACAAAATACCCCCTTGTTTGAATCCTCGTTCGGAATTAAAGGGCTCCGAGAGTCCTTTCCGACTTTAACTGCAAATCTTGTGCCAGTTAATGTTATCCTGCTTAATCGTATTAATTTTGCAGAAATGCCAAACGCAGCCATGGCTTCAAACACCTTTGAACGGATAGGGTATATTTGCCAGGTCTGAAGCCGCATTGGAATGTCTTTGACCATTGGATTCAGTCCTTCACACAGCACGCTGTTTTCTTGCTCGGGACACAGAAAGCTAAGGTTCCAATCATTGGGCATGCATTCTTCTATCCAAATTGTACTAATCAGCTGGTGCATGCTCCTGACCGACATCTGACCACTAGTCTTGAATAGCTCGGCTAGTAATCCATGGGTACCTGCTGCTTTATTATTCTTCAGCCGATTGATTGCAATTCTGACTTCATCATGGCTTGGCGGTATACATTCTATACCGCCATCTATTATTGGTTCTGGGGTATTTTCTTCACCGCCACTATTTGAAACCAGAAGCTTTTCAAAATGCTCCAGATTCTCAGCAGGATGTCTTTATATGTCACCAGGTTGTAGGAGCTTGTAAAATATGTATTTGGTCTGTTCATCTTTGTCTTCGGTCGGAGTACGGGCGCAAATAAGACTGATGAACTTGAATTTCGCTTCCAAATAAATTATGGCAATTCGTATCTACTGGAGTGGATCTGGAGACGATGTCTTTTATTCTCGTGTTAACCATAAATCCGCAGCTGAATTCATGTCTCGTTTAATGCAGCTATAATACAGTGCGTAATCGTCTGATTTACTTACGCTTGTCCCTTTTCATCTCATTTCCTGTAACTTCAAGTGCTTCAAGGCAAGTGCTGTACAACTTACCTGTGCTGTACAACAACTTGGCCTGTGCTGTACAACTTGCGCTCATTTCTATATTCTTTTCATAGTAGGAGGGGTTTTTCGAGTGTAGGCAACTAACCCGACGTCTACACCAATTTCTTTATAGTTCTTATGGGTGAACTCGCGGCACATATCAGCTCACTATTTCAACGGGTGATGAAATTAGCGGCCCCAGGGGACACCGCGGGTAGGTTAGTGATCACAATTGAGCAGAAAGAGGGACCCAGATAAGCCTGGGCTTCGCCATGTTAAAGCTAATCAGAACCGGTACTTGATATCCATCAGCCCCTACGCCACCCGAGGCAAAAAGTTAAATGGGATTTTATTCCGCCGGCAAGTGCTCACTTCGTATGTATCTGGGAGGCTGTAGAGAATTTCATGCAAAGATACAAATGAAAAAATTGCAGGACAGTTTACAGAAGGGGCAACTGTTATTTTTAAAGAATGAAGATACACATCCAATTTGTTAGCCGTTGGGGATACTAGAACAAACACATCCTGGAAGAGGTGGATTGCTGCGACAGCTACCGTGAAAGCTTGTAACGGTACTAATTGGCAAGATATGTCCACTTTAGTGTAAGGATATACCCGAATGAAATTCGTACCGTAGTTCAATATTGGTTGCGTGCTAGTAATATTGGCGATGAGCCAAAGAGCGAATCCAACCGGTGCCAATATAAATAAAGAATTCCACAGCGGTGTATCTATATCAAGTGGGATCAGTGGACATGGAACCTGATCGTATATCGTAGATCGCCTTCGAGGACAATATGAAAAATATACTTCATAATCAATACAACTTGGAGTACCTGCTTAAGCAACAGATGTCTGTGGAAGAATCTACGATAAACATTCTGCAAGAAGAACTACTGAAGAAATTAAAAAAAATTAAAGAGTATAGAAGACAGAGTTCCCAACATAAGCGAGACAATGAAGAAGACGTATTTAAGGTATCATCACTTTTCACATGTAAGATCAGGACTAAAAAAAGGAAGTTCGTCGAACCAACCCTCAAATACTGAGTGGCAGATTTGTTTTTTCCTGTTAAGTTAGTAATGAACTAAAGGCTTCACAGTTGTTACGATTTCAAAAAAATAGTTTAAATTGCTTTTGTAGGGGCATTCGAAATCAACTTCATTTGAGAATATCCATTTCCACTTTGTTTTATTAATAAAATTTAACTACTCTTTGCAGAATATTTAACAAATTAATTACTTTCAATATTATATATTTTCTGTTCGTCAATAATTTCCGCATCGAGTCAAAGTGAAATCTCCTCAGACGTTGTATATATGTTGCTGCTACTATTTGCCAATGTTTATTGGCCAATTGCGAATTGCTTGTCGGATGACCGACTGCCTGCCAGAATGACAGTTTTCGAAGCGTATTGGTGTGGAGTTGCCATTTTTTCTGTTGGAAAATTTTAATTATTGACACGTTGTTAATTTATGTTTTGTTTATATAAAAATAAATTGAAAAACGAAAAAAGACGAACAGCTCTTAATGGGTAAACAAATTAACTGCAACAGAAAAAGAACATCTGGACATGGTAATGGAGGACAGGCAATGACTACATACAGCTGGACACAAAATAATAATAAGGAAAAAATGTAATCCCTTTAATTGTGTTTGAGTGTAGGTGGAAGTGTAAATGTATTGAGTTTGTCAAACTCTAGCTGGCGTTTGTGGTTGTGATTGGGATGTTTATTTGGGCCTTTATTTTATTGATTTTAAATGAAATGTTTTAAGGAAATTATACTGTTTAAATTTTGAAATTTTCAAGGAAATAAAGCAAGGGAACAATGTAAACGTTTGGTTTCAAACGAAGTACTAAGAAAACAATAACTTTTTGTTTGAAGTAACCCGGGGAAATTTTGAAAAGGTCACAACTGGTGTCAAATCGTTGGAGCCAAAGGCGAAGGCAACTTTAGGTCATGACCTTAGCCTAAAATTGCCTTTTTTGTGGAACGAATTGACCAACTAAATATATGAACTGATTCTTTGAATTTCACAAAGAAAAATAAAATTGTAGCAAAATACAAGCCTTCTTGGAGGAAATTAATTTTAAATTGGAAAATATTTTGGTATTCGTACCAGACATAACTATAATAGGGTACAATAAGTTGGTATTGAGTTCAAAAAATTTAAAATCCTAAACTGTCTGCGCGTTGGTTTATCCTAAATTTTTCAAAAATTGTCAGCCATCTTAACCGTTTGCAAAAAAATCTGTACAATGGAATTCGACCACGGAGAGACCAAGGCATTTGAGGAATTAAAACAGTTCTTTATTTAGGCTCCAGTACTAGCATGTCCAGATTTTACACTCCCTTTTTATTTGCAAACTGATGCTAGGGAGAGTGGCATTGATCCTTACTAGACGAGCAGTAATCCAGGATGTTGTTAAAACCCTAAAAGAACGCATCGTTTGAAAGTTTGTATGTCCAAAGGTATTGCTAACAGAGAACGGTGTCCAGTTTATAAGTCGGCTCTTTCAGAATGATCATAACAATGAAAACCGAACAACCGCCGTCTACGCCTACCACGTAAATCCGACTGAACGCACAAATCGGGTAATCACCTTTGGGACCAATGCCTACCGCAAATTACATTTGTCATAAACACGGTCGTCAGCGAATCCCAAAAGAAATATAGTATAAAACATTATTATAATCTTTGAATGTAGTTACTCATCCACAAAGCCCGAAACCTTATGTGCCTCCATTATAAGCCCGGTCCAAGATAATTCTATTCGATTCCAGAATAGCCCAGAGTCTCCACCGTAACCATCATATTCGTCTGAAAGTTCAAATATTGGTAGCAGCCTATCTCCTATATCATTGTGAACCAGCCAGCCTCACAAACTCCAACCAGAGTTCCAAGAGAGACTCTTGTAATATGCAGAACATAGCAATGTCCATAACTGGTCAGAGACCGGCAAACCAAAATGTGTCGATGGCGCCTACACCTCATGCTCCTGATCGCAACATGCCCAAAATAGAGCGCCTGCAGAATTTTTTAACCCAGTTAGGAGGTCACCCAGATATGACTATGGTGCCAACCCCGCTTGCTTATTTGTATGTCCCAATCGAAAGCAGTAAATGGCAGAGTGGTTGCGGTCGTTGCGAATCCAGAAACCACATGGTCTTCGATACCAGTTCATGGTGCCCTACTCTAATCGACCACCAGTCAAAATTACCTTTCTAGTGTCTAGAAGAGCATGCCTACAATGTGGAGGTGTATCCGTAGTCGTTCCATTTGTGCCAAATAATGAGTTGTGCAGGCTCTATAACCCACAAACTTAAATTTTATATTAATTTAAAGTGGTAGAACAGCATTTATTTAAGAATATCTATTTAAAGCTGTATGAAACCATAGACCATTCGAAATTCATTAGTTCTTATCGGAAAGTAAGACTATAATTCATTTTTTTTTCAAGCTGTAGGATTAAAACTTTTTAAGTTTAGGAAAACAAAATTAAATTAAATAAATAAACAAAACATCACCCTTATAGCCATTATAAAATACCACTCTAATATCCATAACACCATTTTATCTCTATTACAACAACACACATTACTTATGCGATCATTAAGACAACCAACCATCTATGTTTACTCATTCCCCTATTTCAACTTCAGTGCATTTATGCAATATATAGTGACAGAATAATTCACATTCACTTCGAATCACCATATGTATAAGTGTTTCACTTTTTCATCGCTGAAGTTGTTGAGAACCAGAATTAACGAACAGTACAAGTGAAGTCGACGTGTGGCAGGTCCGCAGTTAATTCCCCGTGTAATTCTTGGGTTCCCAGCCAGTCACTCCTTACTGCCCAGCTAAAAAGGCTAACAGCCGAGAGTATTTACTGAAAACCTTCAGTTGACCCTGACCGCAACAAAGCTTACTCCAGCCTTAGATAAAACCACTCGTTATAACCACTCAAAGGTAGAGTTAGTTTTGATCCATACCTTCCACTAATATTTACTATAGCACTATTTCGAACTTTGTGACTTACATTAAATATTGTAAGAAATTTACATTAAATAATAAGACGAGGATAGCACAAAATAGGAATGGGAGAAGATAGCGCCACCCAGAAGAAAATGTCAACAGCAAATAACTAAGGAACTGCACTGCACAAAACTAAAGACCAATCATCTAATTAGCTGAACGCAAAACATTAAGATAAAACAAAATTATAATGGCAGGAGATAGCGCCACCTAAAGGAAAGCAGCAACACTAAATATAAGCAACGACTCAAACCACTGCACTATGTCTAGGCTACGATAAATGGCAGTGCCATCACAAAACAATGGCAGTAAATAACACAACCTAGATGAAAATGTCAACACTTAATACTCAAGTAGACGCTGTTTCTCGGCAACGATAGATGGCAGTATCGTCAACTGGGATAGGCTACAGCCTCAAGGATTCAAGGAGACCTGCATTCAAATGAAATACATCCGAAGCCCCCTGCCATTCTAATAACTACAACAAAAAATAGGAATGAAAACACCTAAAATTCAAGGAAGTGTTGTTTCTAGGCAACGATAGATGACAGCTCCATCTGCTAAGGTATGCTGCAATAAATCTATCATCTACAGAAAAATAGCAACTCTAAATAAGTAAGGACCCCATCCACTGTAAATAATAAAATTCAAGGACACGTTGTTCCTAGGCTATGATAGATGTTAGCCCCATTATTTAGTACAAACTGCAGCAGACTAACAAATGAGAATAAAACATAACATAGAAATTGCCAGGGATAGCGTAAACTTGAGGAAAACGGCAACCCTGAATAAGCAAGACCCCAACCACTGCACAAAATTCAAGGGGGCGTTGTTTCTATTCAAATGTAGATGACAGTCTCACCGCCATCAGAATGCTCAATATTTGAATATTGTTGCATATTTGATTTTTTTGAAAATTGTTATCAAATGTTTTTGTCGAAAATTTATCCAGAATTTTGCTATTTTACTATTTCCGTTTATTTTTTTCTTGCAGAAACATTCGGACAAGCCTCCCTCATTGTGGCTGTGCTATTTGAAAAACAGTTGGCGGATGTTCACTTTGGGTGGTCTCTTAAAATTGTTCGGTGATTTATTTGCGGTGATTGGCCCATTGGCTATACAGCAAATTGTGCAATATATCGAAATCATGTATAGCATGCATTACGACGACGGCAACAATCGACCGGGCTCTGATGACCATCAGCAACAAGGAGGCAATAGCAACAACAATATAAGTAAGTAATGACAATAACAATACATCAATTGGCCGAAACCCCAAACTAAACTCATTCCAAGAGACGTCAATTCTTCTTAGTAACACACACGCACACACTAACTTACCCACTCTATACCCCCCGTTTTCCTTCCTTCCTGTCACACTTTCTTCCTCTCCGTGTCTATTACCAATTTCATTGTGTGTCATTATAGAAAGAAGCATTAGAAGTAACCAGGCCATTAATGCCACAAAAATGGCCCAAAAGGCAATCAATGTCGTAACTGTAGCAGCATTCGATGCAGCAACAGCATCGGGATCCAATTGGCTGCCAAATACAATGTGTCCAGAATGTGCAACAAGAGATTCAGCCTGGATGCTGCCCAGTTACGACAACTTAGATAACAACTACAATGATTTTGGAAATATTAATACCGATGTGTATAATCAAATTGCCAATGGTAACGATTATAATGCAACCACAATGCCTTATGCTTCTCTTTCAGCTGCTGGTGCTTCTTCGTCGTACGCCTCCTCCTCGTCCTCCTCATACGCTTCGTCGTACTCCCCCATGGCCATGGAAGGCATAACAAGTGATAGTGAAGTGGAAATTTACTATGCCACATGGTCTGATTTAGTAACGAATGGCTGGTGCATTGCTTGGCTGGTACTGTTGGCTGCCCTGGCCCAGGGTGCCTTGTCACAGGCATCAACGCACATACTTAATATGACAGGGATTCGCATCAAGACATCACTGCAGGGTCTCATCTATCGTAAAACACTATTGTTAAATTCAGCATACATTGAAACAAATGCCAGCCACTCCCCCGCCTCGACTTCCTTCACCAGCAGCAGTCCAGGCAACTCAATGGCAGCTACGAGGCCAAATGACTTGCAACAATCGAATGGTGATAATCATTGTAAATCGGAAAATGGTGTGAATAGTAATTGTACCACTACCACCACGACAACGTCAAAGACTAATGCAAGTAGGTCAGATAATGATAGTCTCATCATTGATGATTCTACCAATGCCGAGGACATAAATTTACCAACAACAACAACAACGACATCGAAGGATAATAACAATGTTGTAAAGCCGAATG
>NW_026873062.1:0-14016 GCF_032173495.1 Musca vetustissima | reverse complement strand
AAATTATATGAAACTATTAATAATGCCAGTCTATCTTATAATATAGATCTGAATACTTAAAACAAAGATTGGAAAATCAACAAATACATTGTCTTGCAAATGTCTACTTTTGGTCTACTTTTTAGGGTAGACTCTATATATCGGTATCTCCCACATTTCAGTATATTAGGAAGTTTGGAAAATCTCCCTACCAAAAAATTACAGGAAAATTTCACTACTAGAATTTAGTAATGAAATTTTTTCCAGTAATAATTTAAATTTTGGTGTTCATATTTAGTATTCATGAGGCTAATGAGGATATGAGTTGATCTACCACCTTCCTTACTTGAGAGTTGTTTTCTATTGGAATATATATATATATATATATACATATGCAGATATGGTAACAAATGTTAAATAAGGACCAACAAGAACATTGTTTTTATTCAAGATTCATTCCTGTGAACTTGACCAACGTCACCAATTGATACCATATTGGAGTTCTATAGCAACACCACCAATTTACATTGCATCAAATTACACGAAGAAAATATTATTTCGTGGAATTTCTATTAATCAAACATCAGTGGGTTTTTATGTATTCGTAGTTTGGAAACTATATATAACAATCATTTTACTTGACTACTAAGTATCATTACTGTACTAAAACAGAAAAATAAATTCCACATAATAAGATATGGAATAAAATAATGAGAACTAGCACGATGACATAGGTTTTATTTTTGTAATGGTCAGGAATAATGGGAGGAATTTGTACTAAATGAATCGAAAGTCTTCGAAATTTGATAGACAAACGTTAACTGAAATTTTTTGTCAAAATAAGGAAATATTAGACATGTTAAGGGTACCAGCATTGTCTCCTATATACTTTATACTCTTATATACATTGTCTGTTATATACTTTCTCGTACGCTTACATCCATGCCATTTAGTAAAGTCAATCGTGCACTTTTGACGGGTTAATATATATTGAAAGTTGTGAAAAATTATCGCACGATACGTACTAAATAAGTTTATGCTGAAGCCTCAAACATTTTCTACTAAATAAGTTTATGCTGAAGCCTCAAACATTTTCTACCAACATTTAGTGTTGCCATTTATGTAGATTAGCCCTTGTATCATAACATTTGTAAAATTTAATAACTCATGTATGTAATAATATAAATAGGTTTCCATGTATGTTGTTATGGGATCGGATTTGCTAATAAATATTTCATTTATATGAATGTATGTAATGACATTTTATAAATAAAATGATTTCATATTTTTTGCAGATCTCGTGTTAATTGCTAACATGATTTAATTAAAATATTCATCTCACATTCCTCCATGCTTTTTTTTAATTAAATTATGTACGCGTTTTGACGATGTTGGGGGTAATAATATTTGCCGAGTATTGAGTGGCATACTCCAAACTCCGTTACATCGAAATACATTGTTTTTAAATTATTTTCAATTCCTCGCAAGCAATATTAAACGCACGTGTAAACTTTCTACCTCAAACTTTTTTTGAGCAATTTTGTTGAATTATTCAATTTATATTACCAAAATTAATATTAAATTCTGATGTAAAAAATAATTAAATTGTTTACAAATTATTGCGGCTTTCAAATTGTGGGACAAACTAAGCTTTGTAATCAAAAATGTCCGCTGCACCAACATGTGGATCATTATAGCATGTATTTGCTAGGAACTGTTGTACCTATTAAGATGTACATCATAACAAGCTGGTTTTATTATTTCACATTAATCTTAATCAGTGACATAGAATATATAAATAATGAA
Organism: Musca vetustissima; assembly: GCF_032173495.1. Lineage (NCBI taxonomy): Eukaryota > Metazoa > Arthropoda > Insecta > Diptera > Muscidae > Musca > Musca vetustissima. Next base: position 12,231 of record NW_026873062.1, on the reverse strand, counting down.
TATATTTATGTTTATGAATGACCTTTATAATTATTTATTTTAGATTTATCGTATAGCAAATATCATTAACAGATATGTTATATTTCAACACACTTACAAAAACCCCTGGACAAAAGTTGTAAATGAACCAAAGAATTAATTAATTAGTTGTTTCATTAATAAGACAGTTAGTTAATTAGCTGAAGGTGTAAGTGATTACTAGAAAAATTGCATTAAGTCATCCTATAATACCAAAAAAAAAAGAAATAAGTTGAACACAAGACATTTGTTATATCTGTCACAAAAATATACCTTCAGACAGACTTTTGAATTAAAAACATTAATTATCTTGATTTGTGTTTATTAAATTTCTAACCAAATGGACACGAAAAAATCCCATACCTACTTTCGATTAAATACATGGAATTAATTTAAAGTCGATGTAACATTTTGAACAATGTACAGATCGCATTTATGATCCAAAGGGTATCGAATTTGGCACATCTCATTTATATGGCACAAGGTTGAATTGTATTGAAATTGGCAAAAACTATGTTCTGATTTAGAAAAAGCTTCCGTAATATTTATCAAATAGAGCCTAGAATTGATGTATATTGAGTTAGGTTAAAATCCGTTCGAATTTTTATAGTTATACCCTACACAACTACATTGTAAGGGTACTATAGCTTTGTGCGGCCCAAAGATTTTGTAATGTCGCGAAATAAAGTTACCGTCAGATATCGTCTAGCTTAGTCATATGTTATATATGTTTAATCCTAAAGCATATGCTCCCGAGAAATTGATAATAGGGGAGACTGGGCACATTCGGCACTTTTTTAGAGCTCTATATCTCAGTAGAGTTATTGTTGTTATTTAAAATTTTTTACAGTATTGTAAAAAATCAAATTCGCCGAATGTGCCCCTACCCGGGGTAGCTTCGGCACCATAGTCATTACCTGGTAATTATTTCCGCTATCTGTCTGGTTTAAATTCAGATCCTAAGAATGTTCCATTTTGTTTTAATATGCGACTCAAAGTTTGACTTTTAAGGCTATATTTGCTAGCGACGGACTTTGGCATCTCAAGGTCACACCAAAGTGAGTGTGACCTTGATATCCATTATATTGAAGTACGTACCCAAATGTTGTATTTAAACTAGACCGGGGTCTATGTATTCTAACATTACCACAGTAGATGGCGGAAATGTAGCGCTGATGACTAGGACATTTTGCATGAGGTTCACGTTATGGTCAAGGACAACACTTATAATTTTCGATTATAATCAGATGATATTTCGGGGATAAAATGGACAGAACACTTTATTTTCGTCAGTTTTATAGTCGCTATAGACGCCACAATTATAAGCCGAACATCACAAATTTTTCCCAACGACGAACCTTATTGAAATTGGAAAAAATGGTTTCGTTGGATTTTATGTAAATGGATTACCATACTTCCAATACTTTTCCGATTTGTTGGAATCGGTTCAGATTTAGATGTGCCTCTTAATATAGTTTCGTCCGATTGTATGTAAATGATACATCGAGGGGGCGATATATATATATATACATCCGATTCCATTTCAATGGTCCTCCAAAGATGTTATGTCTATTCTATCTACAGTATATTGTGCATATGAGCATCTCTTGTATGTACCCAAAGTGGTGAAATGTATCATACAGTCGGTCCCGTCCGACTTTTCTACTTCTTAGTGGTTCATAATCCTAGTTGTTGTGTTTAAAAATTCAAGTCACATCCTAACACTGCATCCTGTACTCCATAGAATTGCAATTTGTGAATGAAACCGGGAAGAAATAAAGCGGATTTTACACAGACAATTAATGGCATGTGCAGGTGATTTTCGTGTGTGTTTGTATTTATTTTTTTAAGAGAATATTATAGCTGCCATGAAACGAAACATGAATTTGGCTGCGGATTTATGGTTAACAGGAGAATAAAAGACCTTGTCTCCAGATTCACTCCAGTAGATGAGCGAATTGCTATAATCCGTATAAAAGCGAAGTTCTTTTACATCAGTCTAATTTGCGCCCATGCTCCGACTGAAGAAAAAGATGAACAGACCAAAGACATATTTTACGAGCGCCTAGAAACAGCATATGACCGTTGCCCTGGCCATGACATTAAAATTCTGCTAGGAGATTTTAATGCAAAAATCGGAAGGGAAAATATGTTTGGCCCTACGGTCGGAAAATTAAGCCTCCATGAGGAAACATCCGACAACAGCATGAGGTAAATTGACTTTGCGGCAGCAAAAAACATTATAGTTAACAGCACCAGATTCAAGCATCTCGATATACACAAGGCCACCTGGATTTCTCCAGATCAAGTAACGAGAAATCAAATTGATCATGTTGTGATAGACGGAAGGCATTCATCCAGTGTTTTAGACGTCCGATCGATCCGAGGAGCGAATATCGATTCGGACCATTACCTTGTGGCAGCCAAGGTACGCACCCGTCTTAATGTTGCAGCAAAGGTGCGATCTAATACAACACGGAAACTCGACGTCGAAAAGCTGCAAACACAACAGGTAGCCGAGGCCTACTCCGCGCAACTTACCCATCTGCTTGAAGAAAGCACTTCTTGTCCCGATAATAGCATAGAAGCACAATGGCAAAGAATTGCCCACTCCCTACAAACTGCAGCAAAAAGAACAATTGGGTACCAAAAACCACCACCAAGAAACCCATGGTACGATCAGGAGTGTCGTAATGCTACTGATGTGAAAAACGCAGCGTATAGGGCAACCCTGCAGACAGTAGCAACACGTAACGTAATGGAGAATTATCGGGAGAAAAGGAGAGAGGAGAAACGTGTTTTCAGAAAAAAGAAGAAAGAACAAGAAAAAGGTGAGCGTGAGCAAATCGAGATGTACAGGAGTCAGAATGAAGTCCGGAAATTTTACCAACGAGTAAAACACCAAACCGAAGGCTTTGGTGCAGGCACATCCTCCTGTAGAGATGAAGAAGGAAACCTGGTGACAGATACAGACACCGTGTTGAGGATCTGGAAGGAGCACTTCGAAAAGCTACTAGTATCAAATAGTGGCGATGAAGAAGATACCCCAGAACCAATAAGAGATGATGGTATAGAGTGTATACCACCTAGCCAAGATGAGGTCATAAAAGCAATTAATCGGCTCAAGAACAACAAAGCAGCAGGAGCCGATGGGTTACCAGCCGAACTATTCAAGACTGGTGGCCAGATGCTGGTCAGGACCATGCACCAGCTGATTAACACAATTTGGCTAGATGAATGCATGCCCAATGATTGGAACCTCAGCATCCTGTGTCCCGTGCACAAAAAAGGGGACAAGACGATATGTGCCAACTATAGAGGAATAAGTCTCCTTCCCATCGCATATAAAGTGCTATCCAGTGTGCTGTGTGAACGATTGAAGCCAATGGTCAATGACATCATCGGACCATACCAATGCGGCTTCAGACCTGCAAATCCACCATTGACCAGATTTTCACTCTGCGCCAAATCCTGGAAAAGACCCACGAAAAACACATCGACACATACCACCTATTTGTCGACTATAAAGCCGCATTCGACAGCCCTATCCGTTCAGAGGTGTTTAAAGCCATGTCTGCGTTCGGCATTCCTGCAAAATTAATACGGCTATGCAGGATAACTTTAAGTGGCACAAGGTCAGCCGTTAAAGTAGGAAAGGACCTATCGGAGCCCTTTAATACCGAACGAGGATTCAGACAAGGTGACAGTTTGTCGTGTGATCTTTTTAACATCCTACTGGAAAAGGTCATACGAGACGCAAAGGTGAACAGAAATGGCACTCTGTACACCAAACAACATCAGTTACTCGCCTACGCCGATGACATCGATATAATGGGCGAACATTGCGAGCGGTAACAGCCACCTTTGAACAAATTGAAAAGGAGTCTGCCAAAGTGGGTCTGGCAGTAAACGGCGAGAAGACCAAGCTGATGGTATCAACGCGCAAGACGTCCAGTAGACTCGGACCAACTGTGGAACTTGAGAACTACAGCTTCGAGGTAGTTAAAGACTTTATATACCTTGGTACCGCCATAAATAAAACGAATAATATCAGTTTTGAAATTCGGAGAAGGATTGTGATGGCCAACAGATGCTACTATGGTCTAAGTAAGCAGTTTAGAAACAATGCCACCTCTCGCCAGACCAAACTCACACTTTACAGGACGCTGATACTACCCGTGCTATTATATGGATCAGAAGCATGGGTACTTGCGCAAGCAGATGAGGCAGCGCTTGGGGTGTTTGAGAGAAAAATTCTCCGAAAGATCTACGGGTCGATCTGCGTCGACGGTGAATATCGGCGTCGAATGAACCATGAGCTCTACAATTTATACGCGGACATCGACATAGTCAGTCGTATTGAGCTGCAGCGACTACGGTGGCTAGGCCATGTTGTGCGGATGAATGAAGATGCCCCAGCTCAAAAGGCATATAAAAATGATCCTACTGATGGTTCCCGTAGAAGGGGAAGGCCACGAATCAGATGGAAAGACCAAGTAGAAAACAACATCTTGGAACGTGGTCTTCCAAATTGGTGGATTTGCGCACAAGACCGACGCGCTTGGAAATCTTTTTTAAGCTCGGCTTATGGAACAACCGTTCTGTAACAAGCCAGCTAAGTAAGTAAGTAATTTTTTTTTTTAATTTTGTGATGACGTTTTGCAAAGGGGTAAAAAGGCTAAGAATATACTATTGAAACAGTTATATACTTGATAAGTATGTTGTTCTAAATTAACTAATGCATGTTACAGATTTAATCTAACCAATGTAAATAGGTCGATCAAAGTGCGTGTCAAAAATGTAGACAGAAGTAAAAAATTAATTGAATAATTTAATTAGTAGTTGCTTAATTAATTCGTCCGGAATTCATTTGCTTAAGTATGTTGGTGCAAGAATCATAATATGATACAAGTACCTAATCGAAATAATATTGCATGTGCAACATTTTCATTTCAAGAACATTGGCTCTAGTCTATTTGTAGTACACGGTAGCGTATGATCAATATTTCATTTGGTACATATACATATAATGTATACGCATAAATGACACTTGACTTTATAAACACACCCAAAGGTAGCATACACCAAGCTATCAAAAAAAGAACGAGTTTGGAGAGAATCAAGCTCAGTTTTATATGTATGTCATTTTTGAAAATGTGTTTCAGTAAGGTCTTAAACATATTTGGAATCTGTAAATAAACAATTTAATATTGATAATCTAAATGTATCACTATATGTGGTTAATTTTCAAACTTTTTAATTTAAATATTGAGAGAACAATTGTGATTCGACAAGTATACAATATAGTTCCTTTGCAATTACCTAATAATTTGTTTGCAATATTGCCCCGCAAATCGTGTATGTTGAGTTTCTTTGAAATCGGTTCAGATTTAGATATAGCTCTCATATACATATGCATATTTTCGACCGATTTTAAAAAATTGTGCACCAAACTCCAAAAGTTTATCCGACTGAGACGAAGTTTGGAATAGCGTACCATATTGAGTCAAAAAGTGAAAAATGATTTTACTGTAATTTTACTGGGGTTGCAAGTCTTTTGGTATCCATACTGGCTAAGATTTCATTACCTCCTAATACATTTAAATGGCCAAGTTAACAGTGTTGTTAAACAAAAGCAGAAGGTTGAAATATCTATGGACTTAAAAGAATAGTATAATTTTAAAATAAAAAAACTTAAGGACATTTCACTTCTTTCCTTTCCCAATTTTTGTCAATCTTTTTTATTTTTGTTGACATCTTACAGCAATGGCTATGAAAAAGGATTACCCTGTTACTTTTATTTGGCTTTGACTAAAGAAAAGAAAATCAAGTGAAATTTATTGTGACATCAGTTGCTTATTTGTTGACTTTTATGGCAGAATTTGTCACATGATTTTAGCAGGTTACGAGTAAATTTCTCAATCGTTTTATGAACTACATCGAATGATGGAATTTAATTATGTTTTCATAAAGAATAAAAAATAGAAGCTACGTTTAGAAGAGAAATATCAGTAATTTATAACCAGAATGGAAATCGAAAATGAAACTCCAAGCAATAATATGGTATAGTTCCCATGTAAACGTTCCCGATTTGGGATAGTCTATCGGCTTTAATTTGGAAGAATTAATAGCTGTAGTAAGACATACCTAGTCCTCATCTTTATTGAAAACATTCATACAAAAACTTTCATTTACGGGTTCGCTTTCTTTCATAGTGGTTTGTGTTATCTTTACTATTTTATTTATTGTTTTAAAACATATTAGGTTCGGTCTAGACCAACTTATATCTTTCATATGTATTTGTAATACATGCAGCATAGATAAGGCAAGATAGATATTCGTGTCCCATACATCATGCATTTTTCCTGGCAACAGTCTACAATAAAGACAACAATGCTGCCTGTCAGGCTTCATCCTTCAAAAAGCAATAACGGAAGTAATATGATGTCCACCCCCAAGAATAAATAGTGTCTTCCTGTCAATGAACTCCTTTGAATCCTTTATTGTTTAGTTCAATAAACTTTGCATCCATTTTTCGTCAAATTGGGCTTTACATAGAGGAAATTTAATTTAATTCTGACAAACAAAAAACCTCTATAGAATGGGAATGGCAATCAGGAGCAGACAGACCCTCCGCCATTTATAAAAAAAGAAAAACAAAGAAAAGCCTAGATATTGTCCGTGAAAACGTGTTCACTTCATTGTAGCCAAAATAATTATCTGGACAAAGCATAACGAATTGATTACGAATAAGAGGCAATGAAATGGATCAATGTACAATTTGATAATATCATTGCTTGTCGGAATGTGTGAATGGTACATTTCACAATTTCATTAAGGAACTTTGTCGAATTGTGGTTTATTTCTATATTTAAGAGAAAGGAAAGGAAAAAATTTAGTTGTAATACAGACTATAAAGTTATTTTTGGAAACGAACTAGCTGATAAAAATGTCATAGTAGAATTTCAGTGTAATGGAAGCGTTAAAAAATACAATACCAAAAAGAAGATAGTGACCCATTCCTTCCTTCCTTTGCTGTCAATATATAAGCCAGGCAAACATGCCAGTATTATTGTATTTAAGGAAATACTTGGGCATTGAGTATTCTTGTTTAAGGGGACACTTATGACAATTCTTATCATTGAAGACTTCGTATACATATATATGGGAAATTACAAAAATCTTTTAAATTCCTTGAAGCTGAGGTGTGCAAGGTTATATGAACATATTGCATATAATTTAAATTCATTTCTATAAAATGAAGTGTTCTTGTCAAAATCTTAAAATATTGGTAATAAAAAATAAGTTTGGTGGAAGCTGTGATGGTGGTAATGTAAAAAATTGGTGAAAATGTGTTGAAGCCAACGATTTTTTTGTGTTCGTTCCTGATTTGTGGCTAAACTACACAACGCACGCACATGTGATCAGTGGCTAAGTTGCAGAATACCCCATGGACAATATGGTTCTAATGTATGATTTTTCGATATGATCACTGCATCCACCCAAAAAGGATGCTGACATTTTGAAGCCGGATTTTCGGTGTTTTTTAATTTTTCTTATAATTAGGATGCGCAACCAGATAACGGACTAAACTAATTATAGGATTGTAGAACTCGTGATTTTGCTTCGTTTAGTGTATATCTCATGAATGTGCTCACCGTAGCTTCTTTGCAATTGGGCTCCAAAGACGTAAATTTGGTGCGTAAATTTTTATAAAAAACATATTTTTTGAGTCTACAATTAAGAAAGTCCATTCAAATTCCGTGGAACCTCGCGTGATTTTAGTTTTTTTACGTGCCGGATCTAATGAGCCCATCCATATTCAATTCCGCCCAATAAAACGGCGGATATAGGTACCTTGAATGTGGGAAATACTGCAAAAACGTATTTTGACAAATTCGCGTATATAATCGCGTTTTTCTTCAAATTGATTTTACAAACATTCATGCTTGTGTTATCATATTCGCGAATCTGTGTGAAAAAAATGTCAAAAATACATCGATACGCGAATAATATGCGTATTTTATCCAAAATCGATTGTGGAGGCACATCCGCGGTTCTTAACCGATCCTTTTAAAATATGTGTCCTTTTGTGAATTTTCATAGGAAATTACTAAAATCGGATGCGCATAAAAATCGTATGCACTTTGCGTGATTTTTAGCCATTTTTAGGGTTTTTGCATAGTAAAGTGCATCGAGCGGCACACTTTGACCGCTAAATTAAACATCGAAAAATTCATAATTATTGAAAGAGATTGATTCGGTTTATACGAAAACCGCATGCGCAACAACTGATTTCCACGAATACGCGAATTGCAGGTTTTTCAATATTGACCATTTTATGTACTGCAAGTGCAATATATTTAGTCATTTTATTTAGAAGATTAATGCAAAACCTCAAATTTTCTGCGGATGTTTATTCCGAGCCTGGGCAATATTTCGTGATATTTGCACCCTCTCGCCCGATTAGAGGTAAACAGTACCTCTTCCTCACACTGACATAATTTCCGAATATTACGGGTATTCGGTACAGCTATTGTCCAGATTCCCTTCACCGTGGGTTGTGTTGTGATGTTCGGCTTTCATTTGTGGTCTATAAATCGACTCGAAAATAAAACAAAAAATTAAGTTCCACTTCATTCCAAAATTTTTATCTGATTATTTTGTCCTTGACCATAACTGGAACCACATGGAACATTTCAATGCTATCAGAGCTATAGTTCCGCTCTCCAGAGTGATAATGGGTTACTAAATAATAAACGAATACGGAGACACCTTTAAATATTTAGGTGTAACTGCCACATCCGAGCACATACAACAATATAATTGGTCTTAATTTAAAGGCCAACCACTCCTCGGATCTATGTCATTCAGGGGTAAATATATACACCATAGAATACAAATTTTGTCATTTTTCGCACAAAAGTCAGGGTCAATTTGACTCCCTAAATATTGACCGATCTTTATCCAAACAGGCATGCTTATTCTTTGGCCCGATCTGCTTCTCCATGCAAAATTTCACGATGATCGGGCCATTATTGCGGCCTCTGGAGCGACCAGAAAAACCGACAAAAATTTAGTATTTGGTCCATTTCATCCCCTAAATATTAACCGATCTTTCCCAAAAACAATAGGGTCTTCATTGGCCAGAGCCCATCCTACTTCCAAAATTTCGTGAAGATTGGTTCATAACTGTGGCAGGCCACAGTGTTTACAAATTATAATGGACAGACGAACGAACGGACGGACACACATGTCTAGACCGACTCAGCTAGTCGAGATATGACGATCGGTATACTTAAAGGTGGGTCTAGGACCAATATTTCGCGGTGTTACAAACTTTTTGGGCTGCACAAAGCTAAAAATTGAAAATTCAAATAAAAGTTTTGTCTTAATTAAAAAATAAATGTATTTTATTTTCAGATATCTTCATGCTTCTATTTGTTTTTCGCGACTATTATACTGTATTTCAATGTGATTTGACCAGTATACAATGAAAACAAATGTGCTTAACCATTTGTGAAGAAATTCGCGAATTACAACAAATAGGAATTCATTTAATTGATATATGTGAAATACAATACTTAAAACCGCTGTAACTTTTGTGCGCAGCATCCGAATTTGTGAACGCGAACAGATTTAGAATCAGCATATTTTTCTTTACCTATGTACCAAAAATCATGAAAGTGCTCGCAAAAAAATTTTTCAAATTTTTTTTAATAGAATTTTTAAAGAATTTTGTAATTTCCCATATAAAGTTACAAGTCTTCAATGTAATGCACGTCCATTTACCATCCGATTGAAAACACATATAAATTTGAAATCATGATTGAGGGAGTTGGTGTTCTCTCAATGTATTGTGGAAATTGTGTTAACAAAAATGTTTACGAATGTATGCAATGGCTGTTCAATTCAATGATGTGTTAAACAAGATGAATAATGTGTGTTCGCAGCTTTAACTACAATTCCTTATACAAACAATTGCAATTTAATAATCCTAACAAACGTCACATTTTGTAGGACCATTGACATTAAATTGGACGAACATAAATATGTGATCCGTATGTATATGTGAACCGAATAACGTCAATACATACTCATCATTCTGCAGGCTGTGCTAAATTTAAATTAATTGGTCAACTATAAATCAATTTAAAATGATTTATAGCAAAGTTGACACAAGATATTCGGTATGCTGTTCGCCACTTTGCTCATTTTTCTGTGAAATTTATAATCCTAGTTCATACCTTAGCCAGACATGTATTCTTTCGAATGTGGCGAAACGTGTTACTTATACATACGAACACTCAGTTTGATAAATTAGTATGTAGAGCAAACAACGCCCACCAATTAATGTGTATCATAACCTCTGTAGAGTTCTTTTCAAAATATCCCATGTTTTGTCTTCATTGTCATTTTGCTAAGTCATTAATTACGCCATAAGAAACAATCTAATATTATATTACAATCCATTATGTGTCAAATCCACAATGTATCAAATCTGACATTTATTCAAATGTTTGTAATTATCAAGTTATTCATCATCATTATCTCTAGTCTGTACTGGCAATATTTTCGTTATGAATTTGTAAATTCTATAAAAACTGAAAGTAACCTGACACAAGGTGACTACTAAAACGCTTGCAAACGTTTTAGGCGAAATATTTTCGCTGCAGAGAAGTCTCAATTTATTTAACGCTAAACATCATCCACATATTTCAGAAAATGATGAAAGTATACCAGTATTTATGATTTAATTCTAAATAATTCGAAAATACGTTTATTATGACATTTATTTCACATTCAATCGCACTTTCAATATCGGTGTGCGAATCGATACTGAAGTTCATTCATAAAAATCCTAGAAAACCACTCGAACCAATAGAATAGAAAATATGTCTGACAATCAACAAACTGTTGTAGCTGTGTTGAGAGAATATGCGAAAAACTATATCTTTCTCTCTAGTATCTACAAAATCTCCCATTTGATATGTTACTGATGATTGCATGTTTGTTTCTGCAGTCATATGTTACTTGCTATAAAAATGTTAATTGCGTTTTTACGAAAAAAGTATCCTTTATCCGTACATAAATTGTAGACATCTTACAATGACAACAGAATCTATAGAATCTATAACAGCATAAAAAGAGTATTATAAAAGTGGGTCCATTTTTGTTTGCTGGAATGAAGTTTTTGAGCAATGACATTTTCTGTATATAGTCGGATCGGGTCGAATCACCACCACTTTTGGCTAATTCTACTTCTTCTTATAGAAATTAAATATGTATTACAAACGATGGTTATTTGTTGCACAACTTGCATTAAATATAGATGAGCTATAGCAATATTTTCGATATTTTGAACGGCTTTGTATTTTCCAAGCGAAGGGCAGTAATTATGTATTCCAGGTTTTTAAAGTCTGGCATACTTCTTTGTGAAAAATGATCAATGTTGGTGCATTTGAAGTAGCGCCAAACGAAGGTCCCACCCCATTTTCGGTGCACAGAATTTTTCCACTGAAGTGGTTTTTATTTGGCATTCGGTGTTCTTAAAGTTTAATAAACTATTTTGCATACTATTTTGATATGAATCCATTTTTTCACATAGTCCATGTATACCTCGTCTCATTTTAATCGAATTTCCCGTAATTTGGTATTCTGGTTTGCACCATTTTCGGTATGATGAAAGTTTATTTATTGTATATTTTCTCCAAAGTGACTGTAATTTGACATTCTGGGTTATTGTGAAAATCATATTTGCAGAAATTTTGCGATGGAGGTCCATGTTTTGGCATAGCTCCCATATAAATGAGAGCCCGCATAATTTTCGGCATTTTGAAAGTTTCAGACGTAAATTCCTACCAATTTGACATTCTATATTCCCCGTAAAAATAAAAAATGTCTTCCCAAATAATATTTAATACTAGCGGGACCCGTGGCGCTTCGCTGCCCCTGCTGAAGTTATTAAATTTAAATTTAGATATGGTCAATTAGTACGCATATATGCAGCTGCAATATTTACTAAATTTAATTTACAATTAGGTAAACCCTTGTATTTTTATATGCTCGCATTAATGTCCATGTTGTAATAGTTGTATAGTAGTTATTAAATAATTCGCTAAAGTGATGAGTGGTAAGCTAGATATAGCTCCCATATATATTTTCGTCCGATTTAAGGTAAATAATGCACCAAACTCCGATTGTGTCAAAACT
>NW_026873061.1:0-14128 GCF_032173495.1 Musca vetustissima | reverse complement strand
ATGTAGCCAACGAGACCAACGATGGGTAGGGTAAAGAGGCTGAACTCCAACCAACATCGGGAGTTCCTTTTGTGTGTTTATTAGGATTGATTCATATTTTGTTTTAAACTTTTGTTGTATTTTATTCTGAATCAACAAGGGTGCAGGTGTTGTTCAGAATCCAATGCCCTCCAAATTTAGTATTTTTAAAACTGGGAGTCTATAATAATTTTTAGTTCATGTTAGGAAGTGATAAAAATTGAGCTCAAAGAAGATCCGAACTCCCCCACCCGGCTGCTTGCTAGTCTAATCAATGGCTCCCATTTGTCTTTGTTTGTGCTCAAAAATAACTGTACTTTTACCATCATTGTATCCTTCCTTGTTCAATCAGAAATGGCGTAAGCTTTTCGAGGAATTCTTTTGAACCTTAAGCAACACAAAATCAAGATTTCATGTAACATTACATAAGTAAAATGGCCCACAACAGAATTGAATTGAACATTACATAAGTAAAATGGCGCCCAACGTATGGGCATACTCAGTATCAGATATCAAGGACTAAGTACCTTTGCAGGACATTAGGGAGGAGTTTATATTACGAAGTAATAAGAATTCTTTCTGTTTAAGAAGTTGGAATATTCAATTTTTGGTTTTACCATCATTGAATATAACTACTAAAATGTACTGATTGCTCTAATTTTTTTTCTTTTCGTATTAAAGTAGATTTCAAATGTTTGTAATTTGTTTCTAACTATTATGAATTACTAGACTTTTGAAAAGAATACTTGCTGTAAATGCTCTGGATTTTCATATTTTTTGGAAGTGTTCGAAAAAATTACCGAGTGTTTTATAACAATATTTTCTTCTCTACTGACTAGTTGGCATATTAGTTTTGAACAAAATACTTTACGTAGATATATAGATTGTAAATTAGTTGTTTTGATTTGTACTGAGGTATCATCAGCCTGAAATTTCCTGGATACACTTTGATGTTGCTGTTTGCGAATTGAAGTCCGGAAATGTCAGATGACAGGAAAGTAACTTGATCGTTTGTCATCAAACATCTAATTTATGATTTAAATATCTATGCCATAGCCCAATTTTTGTTTTCCAAATCAATCATTATATTTTACACAATTTTATTATCCATAAATTACCTCATCCACATAATAGGAAAACTCACTATATATTTGATCTTTAAATATATCGACGTTGTCACTAAGGATATACTCCAGTGATCGACGTACCTTCTTAAAAATAAATCAAAAATTAAATCCTAATTTTTGACTTTCAAATACCTTATAAAATATCAGTTAGACAGCTTTAAACTGTCAATATAGAACAACATTCGCAAATTAGATTTTGATAGATATTTTTTTTGAATAAATAATTACACAACCATGTCTGTGGCTCACAGTCCAGCGACCAATCTGACGAGAAATGCGTCAAGAGTAGTTGAAGAGACTTTGAAATGTGCTTCCTGCAACGAAGAATTGGAACCACAAGTTCAAGAGTGTTACATTCTGGAAACTTGTCAGCATGTTTTCCATAGATCTTGTATCGAAGAAGAATTGTCAAACTCTTCGCAATGTGTGTTATGTAAAACCTCCTGCGAACTTGCAAATTTAAAGAAATACCCTATTTTGACTACTGAATTGACAGAGGTCTCAACGCAAACTGGTGCTATTAAGAAATCTCGCCCAGCATACCGAGGAAAGGGTTGTGGTTCGGCTACAAATCGCACAACAACCCGAAGCTTAGGCAGGACATTATTTAATGAAAATCCGAATATTAGCATGGATTTTGAATTGCCTACCAATAACCCAACCGAAATAAGAAAAAACTTTCCGGTTCAATCGAACCAAAATAATGCTTATCATAATTCTCCTCAACAGGTTCAAACCAACAATATCGAAATAATTGTACTCAAAACCCAAATAATCAAGAAAGTAATCTTACAAATTCTATTAATATTGATTATGCCAAGATAAATCAAATGATCGAAGCAAATCTTATTAATATGCTACAACATTTAAATAGCGCTCATTCCCAATACCAATAATAATCAGCCTCCTAGAATTAATACGTCTCAAAATTATCCGTCACAAACAAATATGAATTTTAGTAATACCAATTTTCCGAATAGAAATTCAGAAAACTCTACGCCATTATTGCGTTCAGACAGAGCTACATTTATAATACAAAATTGGAATCTACAATTTGATACCTCCAATAATGGATTATCTGTTGACGAATTTTTGTACAGAATTAGAACTCTAACTAAAGAGCATTTGAATGATGACTTTAGTCATATTTGCAAAAATCTTCCATTAGTTTTGAGTGGAAAAGCTAAAGAGTGGAGGTGGACTCCATACAGTGGAACGAATTCTGTGGTGCATTACCTGACCAATTCAAAGATCTAAGGTCAGATTACGATTTAATGAAAGCTATTCGATCTAGAAAGATGAGGACCAATGAATCATTTGATTCATTTTATGATTCAATTTGTTCAATAGCCGATAGATTACGCCACTCAATTCCAGAAGAGGAGATGGTCGAAATTTTAATCCGTAATTTACGTGCAGATATAAGACACGAATTGCTTTATGTCCCCATATTTACCTTGTCTCATCTCAGGAAACTGGTACAGATGAGAGAGAATTTGTTAAACGGCGAATCATTTAAGAAAAATTTAAGTCAAAAACCTACATATACCAATGCCGTTTCACATAATCGAAAGAATGTGGCGGATGTACAATATGACGAATCGTCTGATATTCCTTTGGAGGGATGCATAGATGCTCTTAAAAAGATCCATCCTCAATTAAATGTTGGAACTGCGACGAAATAGGTCAGTATTGGGATGACTGTCTTAAGGACCGTACAGTTTTTTGTTACGGATGCGGTAGCAAAAATGTGTATAAGCCTCAGTGCTTAAAATGTAATAGTAGCAAACATGCAACTCAGTCAAAAAACTGCTTGACTCACCACCCAAGCCCACGGGACCCATAGTGGAATCAAATGATCCCCAACCCATAATACAACCATCACCAATAACCATCATTAAATCCGATGTAAATCCAAAGAATTTTTCTAGCAATATTCTATATCCCATAAAACCATATCACGAACGCTATAAGGCTTATATGGAAAGACGAAAACAAATATTTTCAGTTTTCCATTTGAACAGCAAACCTTTTAAAAACCCTAAACGGTCTACCATTCGACTTAGACATTACTATCGAGTGAGAAAACAAAATTCGAAATACATTATATCCACACATTATATAACCCCAACGATAAAAGATTTTATGCCAAAGTAAAATTTTTGAATTTTACTGAATATGGACTATTAGACACTGGTGCGAATATTTCATGCATTGGTTCTGATTTAGCCAATGAAGATTTTTCAAAATATCCAGATTTCATATCTGTGAAAACTGGCGTATAGACAGCAGATGGCACCTATCAAAGGACATTAGGGTCTTTGAAAACTGACATACATTTTCGTGGTCAAGTTCACCAACTCCGAAAAGCCAATTTGACACTTAATGTTGAAAAGAGCCATTTTTCTGTCACTCAGACCAAATATCTTGGCTATGTGATTGGAAACGGGGGAATCCAAACTGACCCAGAAAAAGTCGATTCTATCGTAAACTGGCTAGTCCCTAAAAGTGTACCTCAAGTAAGAGGATTTCTAGGACTTGCAGGCTGGTATAGACGGTTTATCGAAAACGATTACCTTCCCAATTTCCGAAACTCTATCAAGCAAACAATAGTTTAAATGGACCTCTGAGGCTCAAAAATCTTTTGAAATCATTAAAACATTATTGACCACAGCACCGATACTCTCAAATCCTGATTTCACAAAAAAGTTCTACTTGCATTGTGATGCCTCAAATTATGGCATAGGAGCTGTGCTATTGCAGTTAGATAAGGACGGAAATGAAAAGCCAATAGCTTTCATGTCCAAGAAATTGAACACAGCGCAAAGGAATTATAGCGTGACTGAACGCGAGTGTCTAGCTGCCATAGAGGCTATCAAAAAATTTAGGTGTTACCTTGAGTTACAGGATTTTGAAGTAGTGACTGATCACTCATCTCTGCTTTGGTTGATGAAACAACCTGATTTGACAGGTCGTTTGGCTCGTTGGGTTTTCAAATTGCAGCCTTTTAAATTTTAAATTAGTCACAGAAAAGGCAAAGACCATATTCTCCCTGATTCATTATCCAGAATTCACTGTGATGAAATTTCAGCCCTAGAAGATACTGGTCCAGAAATAGATCTCAATTCTGATTGTTTTGACGACTTAGATTATGAAAAACTGAAACATAAAATAAGATGTAATGAATCAAAATATCCCGATATAAAAATTGTGGATAAGTTCGTTTACATCCGGACAGAACATTATACTGGTGATCCAGTCCAAGAAAATTCCGCCTGGAAGCTTTGGATACCAGAAGGATTACGATCATCACTTATCACAAGATTTCATGACTCACCCGAAGCTGCTCACGGAGGCATGGGAAAAACTTTAGACTTAATCCGCCGAAACTTTTTCTGGCCAGGAATGGTTACAGATATACGTGATTACGTTCGTAATTGTGAAACATGCAAAACCACTAAGCACCAGGTAAACCAGCCAACCTTTTCAAAGGCTATATGTTGACATTTTAGATCCATACCCTCGATCCAAAAATGGATATGTAGGTATTTTCATTGTTCTTGACCATTTGACCAAATATCATTGGTTGTGTCCTTTGAAAAAATTCACCACAGTTCCCATTAAAGAATTTTTATTAAAACAGATTTTCATGCTTTTGGAGTACCTGAGCAAATCATCACTGATAATGGAAGCCAATTTAAATCAAATGACTTCAACTCATTTTTAACTAAATTTGGCATCCAACATATTTATACAGCGCTTTACTCGCCTCAAGCGAACGCGTCAGAACGCGTTAATCGCTCGATTATTGCAAGCATCAGAGCATACTTAAAAAGTGACCAACGACTATGGGACGAACATTTGTCATACATAAGTTGTGCTTTAAGAAATTCGGTTCACCAAGCTCTAAAATGCTCACCTTACTTTGCCACATTCGGCTTTAATATGGTCACACATGGAGACTCATATGCCCTTTTGAAAAATCTGGGGATGTTAAATGAACCACATACCCTTATTAATAGAGAGGATCAATTACATCTCATACGGAATGAACTAAAAAATAACATTACCAAGTCGTATAATACCAACCGAGACCAATATAATTTAAGAAGTCGACCAATATCTTATAATGAAGGACAGATCGTCTACCGACGCAATTTCGCTCAAAGTAGTACCGAAAAGCACTTTAATGCAAAGCTTGCTCCTGTTTTCTTGCCATCCAAAATACGGAAAAAGGTTGGAAATGTATATTACGAATTGGAGGATTTAAATGGCAAATATGTAGGAACTTACCATGCAAAAGATTTGAAACCATAATATACAAACGAATATTCCGATTAATATCGTTATCTAAAACATCGATATTACTCGGTTTTGTAGTAATTTTTGTTGACGAAAAACCAATTACCTTTAATCAAACCAAAATGTTCGCTGGGAAGTCTTTTTTATTATCCCAGTATTTTCTCTCATTTTATTTGTTATCTTCTTCTTACTTCTAAATCCAATTCTGAGTGATTTTGAAAGTGCGTAAGCAGCCTTCCACCGGAACTCGTATCATAGATTTGCCAACCCACCCGCAAGTCTTCAGTTAGGTCAGAAGGATCACACCCGCTTACCAATCCCGAGGTTGTGAGTTCGAATCCCAGTAGGGACGGGAGAAAAAATTATATTTTTTTTATTTTTTTCTTTGCAAATTTTTGGCGCGGAATGCAGGTACCGTTAGTTTTTGGAGACTTATCGATCGGATAAAATAAATAGCAATGTATTAGTGAGAAGTAACGTTCGATTTGGCTATAGGTAATTTATAGTAGTTTTCTCATTTCTTAAAAAAATAGTGGTGAAAAAAATGATGGACTATCATACGAGCTCAATTCTTGTTGATCAAAGAGATCAACATTCTTTCGTTTTTGCGATTTGGAGCCATCAAGACATAAAAGAAAAAGTCTGTTTGTGCGTGTGTTTTTTTTTTTGCACCAGAAAAGTGTGTTTGATTTTTTTTCATTTAAAAAAATAATTCTAAATTATCAACGCCATCGTTTGATTTTTAATTAATTTGTTATAAAATAAAAACTAAAAACATTTACGTGAATTACGGAAGAAGGTAATTTTTGCAAAGAAATCAATCAAATTTTAGTGTTTAATTCCAAAAATATTGTTCATCCTTTTGCTGTAGGATTTTGAAATAAATTTTTTTTCCCAAACCGAATCAACAAAAATCATGTTATATAATTTCTATTATTTCTTCCATAGAACACCTCAGGATTCCTTTTTTACGGCATCTAATTCTGCCGCCGGAATTAAGGAATCCCATATTTTTTACCGAGGAAAAACGAATGAAAACCATTTCCGTCTATTCTTGCAAATAGAAAAGAAATCACCAACAAATCAATTATTTGGTTACTAAACATAAATTACATGGATGATCACAAATACTACCAATAAAGACCTCAATTTATTACCCAAAACACAAATTAATGAAGTGTTCCAACTCGACACCAAATTGAGAAGTTCACCAACATAATTTACCAATCCGCAATTTTAATCCTATCGGAACACTGTGTGGAAGCTCTAACAGATGCCACATGCCAGCTCTTAAACCAACAGCCTTAAATAGTGCGTGAGCTAAAAATAGAAAAGCTTCCATCTCGGCTTGCCTAGCCAGCGGAGTCGGTGTGAAACACTAATTACTTTACAGCCCGTACAAAGGGAAAATAACCAAGGCACCTCATAAGCATATTGTCATATTGTCGCCGAGAGGCCGGTTCGAACCCCGATAAGTAGAAAATAGTATCAGAAAAAATGACAAAATTGAAAATTCATATGCAAACCAAAATTCTCATACATTACTAAACTATCAAAATTTACCCAATATTACAGCCAATTATAATAGAAATCCCTACACGCACACGTAACACATATGTTCAACGAGGCCTTGAGGAATATCATCGTCACTGTGTGAAAAGGAATAAAGATCATCATCATAAATATACCAAAATATATAATCATCGAAATCGTGAGTTAAACAAAACCATAAACAAAAATAATGTATAAACGAATTTAAATTTGCATATGAAGTATAATCTCTATAGTAGTTTTAGGGTATAATATAAACTTAAGACATAATATACAATCATAGAAAAAGGATAGTTTATTGAAAGGATAACTCGATTTTTAAATTTCTGTAAAACCCGTTGTTGGTATTAGTTTCTGGTAGTTTCCTTGCATTGCAAAGGGTATCCTTGAAATATCAAATTTATTGTCTAAGGACCTCTAAAGATCTTCCCATTTTTTTTTTCTTATTTTCAAATATATTATAAAAATGTCAAGATTTGGCCAGAATATTTTTGAAAATCCTATTTTCTTTTGTTTTTTATAATGAATAAAATCATATATTTCAAAATACTTATTATCCTTAATTTAAATATCGAATATAAACCTAGATTCTATCCTTTTTTTATAAGCCTTAGATTTTATAAGATTTAGAAATTTTCAATTGAATCAAAATAATTGATTATTTCGCAAGGAAATGGAAATAATCCAATTGTAAACCGTAATATATTATTGAAATATGGTTTTTTGCGAGATGTTTTTTATTTATTTGTATTTGCTTTAATTTAGTGGACTGTAATTGATGGTATTGAAAAGTAGGGTTAACCAGTACCGGGGTGCATATTAAAAACACTTTTTTCTTTCTGTTTTTCACAAAATAATAAAATCTCGCACAAACAAAATGCACTGAACTTACGTACCTTGCTATTTGATGATTTGATGTGATGAGATGATAGACAAAAGTTGATGATTTTCGACAGTAAGATGTTTTTGATGGTTTGTTGTTGGTGATATTCCTTTGGGTAGAGAAAAAACCCGCAATTAATAACCAGGCAAACTTCTCAATGTTGCAGATCCGGCTCGATGCGACCAAAATGTTCATGTTGGGCAAAATTGAAAAATGTAAATAAAATAAAAACACAATAATAAATGTTTGCTGGTTTATTGAATTGTTTTTTCTTATGACAAATTACCTTTATGGCGTCAGAGGCCGATGTGTTTTCTCTTTCGACGTTAAAAGAAAAGTGAACGCAGAGGTTCACGTGGATCGCAGAGGATCTTAGTGATCGCTGGGATCTTAATGATCTTCGTTAAGTATAGCTACAACTACAATTATTCAAGTGAGAGCATAGTCTCTTATGTATCAAAATGAGGAAACCAACAACAACCGTCGCCCGTTGGTATATACAATCTGCGGTGTCCGCAGAGAGACGTGTAGAGGCAATACCCGTGCTGTCAATCAGCATCCGTGATCGACTGAGCTCAGAAAGTTGAAGGTCAACGTATCTAAACTATACAGTGGGTCTTTTCCAGAATTTGGCGCAGAGTGAAAATCTGGACAATGGTGAATTTGTCAGGTCTGATGCCGCACTGGTATGGTCCAATAATGTCATTGACCATTGGCTCCAATCGTTCACACAGCTAAGACTTATTCCTCTATAGTTGTCACATATCGTCTTGTCTCCTGTTTTGTGCACGGGACACCGGATGCTGAGGTTTCAATCATTGGGCCTGCATTCCTCTAGCCAATTTGTATTATTAGCTGGTGTTTGCTCCTGACCAGCATCTCACCCCAGACTTGAATAGTTCGGCTGGTAACCAATCGGCTCCTGCTGCTTTATTGTTCTTCAGCCGATTAATTCCTATTCTGACATCATCTTGGCTAGGTGGTATACACTCTATACCGTCATCTCTTATTTGTTCTGGGATATCTTCTTCACCGCCACTATTTAATACCAGAAGCTTTTCCAAATGCTCCTCCCAGATCCTCAACACGCTGTCTGTATCTGTCACCAGGTTTCCTTCTTCATCTCTACAGGAAGATGTGCCTGCACCAAAGCCTCCGTTTGGTCCTACGCTGCGTTTTTCACATCAGTAGCATTACGACACTCCTGATCAACCATGGGTTTCTTGATGGAGGAGAAATCCAGGTGGCCTTTTATATATTGAGATACTTGAATCTGCTGCTGCTAAATACCATGTTTTTTGCTGCTGCGAAGCCAATCAACATTAACCAACTGAATTAAAAAAATAATTTATTTTATTTTCAGATATCTTCATGCTTTTATTTGTTTTTCGCGACTATTATACCGTATTTCATTGCGATTTGACAAGTATGTAAAGAATACACGTATGTGTATCCATTTGTGAAGAAATTCGAGAATTACAACAAATAGGAATTCATTTAATTTATATTTGAAATACAAGATTTAAAACCGCTATAACTTTTATACGCAGCATCCGAATTTGTGAACGCGAACAGACTTCGAATCAGCATATTTTTCTTAACCTATGTACCAAAAATCATAAATGTGCTCGCAAAAAAAATTTACAATTTTTAAGGGAATTAAAAAAAAATGTTATTTCCCATACATATTGTTTGAGCAGTTTTATTGATTTCATTTCAATTTTTATTATTATTTCATTTTATGTATTTTCCTTGTTTTTTTTTTAATTTATTTATTTTTGAATTAATTAATAATACATGCATCAATAATAATATAGAATGTAAACATAATATGAATTTCTTAGTTGTAATATATAGTATTTAAATAGTATGTAAAATTACAAAAAAAAGTGAAATAAATTATAAATTGTTGTAAATTAAACCACCAAGTAAACGCGTCATTTCTGATCTATGCTAAAAAAACACTATTTTCCTTCAAAAAACCTGCTGTGGTATCCAGATCCAGATACCACGTCGCTGTGATTGCCGTCTATGTAACAGCGTAGGACATAATTTGTGTGAATCCTAACTTTGCACCAGGCCTCTTGTCGAGCGTTAATATACCTGGCTTTTCATAGAGCGTCAATGAAACGGGCCTCTCGTTGGGCGCCAATGAAACGTTGGATGTCTGCGAAAAGTTCTTGCTTCGCAATTTGTAGCGAATCTTAAATAATAACGAGGATTTGGTTATTTTGAAATACTCACTTTATTACTGCTCAATCTTATCAGATGGATATTATGTATCGTGTTTGAATGGAGATTGCGGAATGAGCTGGTTTAGGTTGTTTATATAAATATATAAATCTGGTTTACATCAATTCATAGTAATGTTGATTGTTTAAAAGTAATGGATTGCTTAAACCTGTAAATTACTCAGCGATTTTGTAAAACAAAATTTATTTTATCACAATTCACACAAATTATCACTAAACGCAGATTTTTAAAATTGTATACGATTTGGGAATCGCGTTGGCTGTATTTATACGCGACAATATATCACTAACTTAATTATTATCCTCAAATTAAATTTCTTCCTTTCCTCCTTTTCTTATTCCGCTTTTTTCAGCCATTCACTTTTGTTTATTAGTATCATCGTAGCACCGCACTAATCTGCGAAAATTGTTTTATTCACATCGCGAGAGATATTAATTAAAGCCTAGAATCTTATTTGGTAAATTAATATATTTCTTGAATTTATTAATATCATTCTTATTTTATTCTGCCTATTTCTTATTATTCACTTTTGTTTTGATTAATTTCTATTAGTGCCATACACTTCGAAAGTAATTGACTACTTGCATTCGGTTACTCCAGAAAACTCATTTTACGTCTTGATCTTCCTGAGATCCCTAAACCTTCAACTTCTGATTTGCGAAGCATGATAGACACAGTTTCTGCTATTTATGATTCGACGTTGTCTATTGGTAATGATAAATTGATTACGAATGTTTTATTAATTCATTTACTTATGTCAAAGTTCGATCCAATCACTAAATCCAAATGGGAAGAACAGCTTGACTTCGCGATGCTCACAATATGGTCTGATTGCGAGGCTGCTTTGAATAAAAGATATCAGCCTATTTCAGGTGAAAAATCTTCTGGTGCAACACCCAAAAGTAATAAACCAACGTTCGATAATTAAGCGAGAGTGAAGGGTAGAGTATTCGGTGGTTCACACCATTTCTTACTGCACCGATACGCTTCTGATCAAGAGCAGCCTTCTACTTCCAGCGCTTCGGTCAACTACTCATCGTCAAATGAAGGCGCAATGTTGGCCACAGCATTAGTAATGGTCCGTAGTAGCTCAGGAAAATATATTTTGGCTAGAACACTTTTAGATGCAGGTTCTCAACCCAATTTAATAAATGAGGACTTGGTACAAAGGCTTAAGATAAGACGGGAAAGTGGCAGGTTAATTTAAGTGGCATATCGGGAGGAATTTCCATTTCGAAAAATAAAGTTCAGCTGTCTGTGATGTCGGGACTCAATTCAACCCAATTTTCATCTATTGAGTTTTATAACAAGTCCGATAAAAGGGATATTCATAAAAATATTGAGCTGACAGAATCTAATTTCAATGAACCTCGAAAGGTTGATTTAATACTTGGCACTGAAGTTTTCTTCGAAATTCTTTGTGTAGGCCAAAAATTAAATCGGAGTTATCCAGTTTTACAAAAAAAAAAAAAACTTTTCATGGCTGGAACGTAGCTTGGAAATACGAAGAGTCAAAAGGGGTCGAATTCAGGTGTATGCCACTTGAATGTTGCCATAGATAATGAGGAAAATAATGTACGCAATTTTAAAAAAATTCTGGGAGTTGGAAGAAATTACAAACAATTTTGCAAAAAATTGGTCTGAGGAACATTAAAAATGTGAGAAACATTTCAACAAATATGTTCGACGTTTATCGTCAGGACGTCTTTACCTTTCAATGGAAACTTTCTCATGACGACACATCTAAAGAAATGGAAATTTCTTTCATGAAAGAATATCTTGACCTAGGTCACATGGAAAAAACCAACAATAAACCTAATAATCCACATTATTTCATTCCTCATCAATGTGTTTTCCGAGTACAACTACGAAACTTCAGGTCGTTTTTGATGCATCGAGCAAAACATTTTCACTCGATGATCTATTGATGGTAGGTCCAACCATATTGTACCAAGTTTTAATCGACGAAAAATACAGAGATTTTCATTTGATCCTTTGAAGACAATACTTAAGTGATTCTTTGCAAATTTTCATATTAAATACGGTCACTTATGGTACATCATCCGCTCCATTTCTGGCAATTCGTTGTTAAACCATTTGAGCGATTTGTCCAAAGAGACTT
This sequence comes from Musca vetustissima, assembly GCF_032173495.1. Classification (NCBI taxonomy): domain Eukaryota; kingdom Metazoa; phylum Arthropoda; class Insecta; order Diptera; family Muscidae; genus Musca; species Musca vetustissima. The sequence continues at coordinate 1,872 of NW_026873061.1, read as the reverse complement.
GGCCTATTGGTGCCAAAGTTATAAGCAACGACTTCTTGTGGATGATTTTTTGACAGGTTATGTTGATTTGAGTAGTCATCTGACAATTCGTGATGAAATCATTACTATTCTTAGTTCAGCGGGATTTAATCTCATAATGCTTTTCTAATCATCCAGATTTCAATGACACAACTTGTATTGAAAAGTTGTTACACTCGGATTCCGAGTCTGCAAAGACATTGTTAATTCATTAGGAATGATGTTTTCAAGATCTGTAGGCTACTAAAAGACAATTGTTTCCAATATAAATCTAAATGACCAGTCAACAAGCATTTTGAGTTGACTGAGGAGCAAAAATCAATGGATATAATAAGATAGACAAAAAAGGGATGTTCTGAGAACATTCGTTTGAATGTTGCAGTTTAACTTCATTCCTCCGAGGGCGCCTTATTTCGGAGCGCTGTTGGAAGTTGCGTAAAATAGGAACTTCCACGAGCTGTTGGCAAAGTGCTGCTGACACAAGAAGATATGGTCACAGTGCTCGTAGAAGTGGATGCGGTGCTAAATAGTCGCCCCATAGCACCGCGGTCTCCAGGCCCAAACGACGGAGAAGCTCTGACAACCGGGCATCTACTAATCGGAGCGGGTCTGCGTTCGAAGAAGAATCTGTCGAAGAAGACAACGACAAGAAGGAGAGGTACTGCAATCACTGGCAGATGCTCTCCATTCTCAAGCAGAAGTTCCGGCGGGCTTGGTCTAGGGATTACGTCCCAGGACTATAAGACAAGACCAAATGGCACCATCCCCAGCCCAGCATCGAGGTCGGTCAACTAGTCCTCGTGCACGAAGACAATCTGCCACCTCAATAGTGGGTAACCGGCCGAATCATCAACGTCACCGAGGGCCAAGACGGAAAAGTCAGGGTGGCTCGCTCCAATGCCGATGCGTTGAAGTCCCGCAGCCATTCAATGCGGGCAGAATGTTGGAGCACTTTTATTGATTTAATTTGAATTATAATTATTATTTCATTTTATTAATTTTTCTCGAATTTTTTAATTTATTTATTTTTTAATTTGATTTTAATAATAATACATGAATTAATAATAATATAGAATGTTAACATAATATGAATTTCTTAATATAAATATATATATATAAATAGTATGTAAAATTACAATTAAGTTAGATTTATAAGAATATAGAAGTAGAAATAAAATGAAATAAATTATTTTTGTTGTGAATTAAACCGCCAAATACACGCGTTTTTCTGATTATAAGGGAAATACAGTCGATATTTCTAGAGTTTAAAATTCTAACTCTAAAGTAACCAGAAATGCTAACACCTCACAGTCATCTACATATGTGGTGTACGTTGGAATCGCAATTTTCGAATTTCGAGAAAATGAAAAACAACAAAGATATTCGAAAAAACTTTTTTTTCTAAAAAATTTCACAGAATTGCAATTTTTTAATTTCGAAAAAATTTAATGTTGTGTTAAATTTTATCGTGTACCGTTTTCGAAATACTCGATATTCAGAATACTCGGTATGGCAGAATTGCAATTTTTTATGCGAAATTATGCTCGCCTAGCACAATTTTTTGTCCAGATATTACAAATTTCTATCGCTACTCGTTACACGCTAAAATTTAAAAATCACTATAATTTCTAATTGTGCTAACCTAGCACAAAATTTCCGCCATACATTGCTAATTTATATCGCTATTCGTTTAAACCAAATCAGCACAACTATTAGTTTGTTTATTGATCTTAATGAATAACGAAAAAAGTTCACAGAATTGCAATTTTCCAATTTCGAAAAACAAATGAAATTTGTGCTCAATATGCCAGAATTTCAGTTTCCGTTTTTGAGTTATTGCAATTTCGAATATAT